>NC_089789.1:6944114-6951614 GCF_040412425.1 Macrobrachium rosenbergii | reverse complement strand
TGCAGTTGCACTATGAAAAAATGATTAGAGAGGGTGGAAAGTCTGATGGAAGAAAGAGAATATGAACGGAAGTACATTAAAAGGAATGAAATAGGTTGCAGCTAGTGCCCGAAGGGGACCTGCAAAGAACGTTAAGTAATGCCTACAGAGCACCACGTGAGGTGCACTGACAGCGCTACCCCCTTACGGGGCCTACTCAAGAGAAAGTTTTCTAAAGAAAAGTCACTTTACTTTAGATATTTTCTTAGGACACCGTTTTTTGTTTTTTTTTTTTATAAAAGCAAAGAAATTTGGCATCATTTTTTACCTTCGCTGAGAAACTTCAGTACGGGAAGCCAATTCGGAACCTACAGTCAATGGCAGGTCTCAGACAAGCCCGCAAACAAGGGATTAACGTTAAGGGAAATACTATAATGGCTAAATAGACGTGGCTGCCCTGCTTTTCTACCTGGTCACACCCTTGCGACCTTAGAGTGTTTGCCAGACTGTAGTCTACTGAAGACCTAAGATTGGCACTTCGTAAATGAAAGACAAAGCCTAACTTCATGTAGAACGGCTGCGAAATACGAAGACATGCTTGAAAGGCTCTCTCTCCCCGATAAGACCGCAATAATTTGAATCGTGTCTCACTAACGTCTAAGTCTCTAAGAGTAGGAGGGAAAAAAGAAAAAAATATGTAACCAAGAACAAATTATTTATTTTAATGATGTTGTTAGACGTATCATGGCGAGTAAAATATCATGGAGGAAGCCTAAAAAAATGGTATGTTTAAACTAGAATATTATGGATTTTTTTGTGAAGGGTTTTTTACTGTAATACATTGATACTGTTATAATAACCATTTCGCAACAGATGAAAACTGAAACCCTTGAAAAACCTTAACCTTGGTTAACCCAAATTATTTAAGAGTTGTTAGTACAATTTAAAAAAAAACAACAACACATCTACATAAAAACTTTCACCTTGAACAAACCAACAGACCCTAATTCCTTAAAATTGCTGCCTTCACATTAACATAAGCTGGCTGACGAGGAGGGACCAATCATGAGGAATGAGAGGCAACACACCAAGACGAAAGGAAAAGAAGCTAAGAGAAATGAGAAGGAAGACCAGAGGAACGAGAAGGAAGACAAGAGGAATGGGAAGGAAGGAAGACAAGAGGAATGGGAAGGAAGAAAACAAGAGGAATGTGAAGGAAGACATGAGGAATGAGACGGAACACTCAGAGAGGAAAGGGAAAGAAGCCAAGAGGAATGAGAAGGAAGACAAGAGGAATGAGAAGGAAGACAAGAGAAATGAGAAGGAAGACAAGAGGAATGAGAAGGAAGACATGAGGAATGAGACGGAACACTCAGAGAGGAAAGGGAAAGAAGCCAAGAGGAATGAGAAGGAAGACAACAGGAATGAGAAGGAAGAAAACAAGAGGAATGTGAAGGAAGACATGAGGAATGAGACGGAACACGCAAAGAAGAGTGAGGAGGAAGACAAGAGGAATGAGAAAAAAGACAAGAGGAATGAGAAGGAAGAAGCCAAGAGGGATATGGAGGAAGACAAGAGGAAAGGAAAAAGCCAAAAGCCAAAAGAAAGAGGAAAGAAAGAAAAAGAGGAATGAGAAAAATTCAAGATGAATGAGAAGGAAGAAGCCAAGAGAGGAGAGAGGAAGACAAGATTGGGGAGGAAAGGGAAGCCAAAGAGATTGGAAAAGACAAGTGGAAAAGGAAGACAAGAGGAAAGGAAAGAAAAGAAGAGATTGGAGGAAAGACAAAGAGGAAAGGAAAAGAAGCCAAAAGAAATTGGAAGAAGACAGAGGAAAGGTCAAGGAAGCCAAAAAGAAATGAAAAGAAGCCAGAAGAGATTGGAGGAAAGACAAGAGGAAAGGAAAAGGAAGCCAAAAAGAAATTGGAAGGAAGACAAGAGGAAAGAAAAGGAAGCAAGAATAGAAGAGATTGAGGAAAGACAAGAGGAAGAAAGGAAAGGAAGCCAAAAGAAATTGGAAGGAAGACAAGAGGAAAGGAAAAGAAGCCAGAAGAGATTGGAGGAAAAGACAAAGAGAGGAAAGGAAGCCAAAAAGGAAGACAAGAGGAAAGGAAAAAGAAGCCAGAAGAGATTGGAGGAAAGACAAGAGGAAAGGAAAGGAAGCCAAAAGAAATTGGAAGGAGACAAGAGGAAAGAAAAAAGCCAGAAGAGATTGGAGGAAAGACAAGAGGAAAGAGCCAAAAGAAATTGGAAGGAAGACAAGAGGAAAGGAAAAGAAGCCAGAAGAGATTGGAGGAAAGGAAAGACAAGAAGAAAGAAAAGGAAGCCAAAAGAAAGAAGGAAGACAAGAGGAAAGGAAAAAAGCCCAGAAGAGATTGGAGGAAAGACAAGAGGAGGAAAGAAGCCAAAAGAAATTGGAAGGAAGACAAGAGGAAAGGAAAAGAAGCCAGAAGAGATTGGAGAAAGACAAGAAGGAAAGGAAAGCCAAAAGAAAAGGAAGGAAGACAAGAGGAAAGGAAAAGAAGCCAGAAGAGATTGGAGGAAAGACAAGAGGAAAGGAAAGGAAGCCAAAAGAAATTGGAAGGAAGACAAGAGGAAAGGAAAAGAAGCCAGAAGAGATTGGAGGAAAGACAAGAGGGGAGGAAAGGAAGCCAAAAGAAATTGGAAGGAAGACAAGAGGAAAGGAAAAGAAGCCAGAAGAGATTGGAGGAAAGACAAGAGGAAAGGAAAGGGAAGCCAAAAGAAATTGGAAGGAGGAAAGACAAGAGGAAAGGAAAAGAAAGCCAGAAGAGATTGGAGGAAAGACAAGAGGGGAGGAAAAGGAAGCAAAAAGAAATTGGAAGGAAGACAAGAGGAAAGGAAAAGAAGCAAGAAGAGATTGGAGGAAAGACAAGAGGAAAAGAAAGGAAGCCAAAAGAAATTGGAAGGAAGACAAGAGGAAAGCCAGAAGAGATTGGAGGAAAAGACAAGATTGGAAGGAAAGGAAGCCAAAAGAAAAGAAGGAAGACAAGAGGAAAGGAAAAAAGCCAGAAGAGATTGGAGGAAAAAGACAAGAGGAAAGGAAAGGAAGCCAAAAGAAATTGGAAGGAAGACAAGAGGAAAGGAAAAGAAGCCAGAAGAGATTGGAGGAAAGACAAGAGGAAAGGCCAAAAAAATTGGAAGGAATGAAATGGAAGGAAGACAAGAGGAAAGGAAAAGCCAAAAGCCAGAAGACAATTGAAAGGAAAGACAGAGAGGGGAGGAAAGGAAAAAAGAAATTGGAAGGAAGACAAGAGGAAAGGAAAAGAAGCCAGAAGAGAGATTGGAGGAAAGACAAGAGGAAAGGAAAGGAAGCCAAAAGAAATTGGAAGGAAGACAAGAGGAAAGGAAAAGAAGGCAGAGAGATTGGAGGAAAGACAAGAGGAAAGGAAAGGAAGCCAGAAAAAGAAATTGGAAGGAAGACAAGAGACAAAGGAAAAAAGCCAGAAGAGATTGGAGGAAAGACAAGAGGGGAGGAAAGGGAAAGCCAAAAGAAATTGAATTGGGAAGACAAGAGGAAAGACAAGAGGGAGGAAAGGAAGCCAAAAGAAATTGGAAAAGAAAAGGAAAGGAAAAGAAGCCAGAAGAGATTGGAGGAAAGACAAGAGGAAAGGAAAAGGAAGCCAAAAGAAATTGGAAGGAAGACAAGAGGAAAGGAAAAGAAGCCAGAAGAGATTGGAGGAAAGACAAGAGGAGGAGGAACAAAAGAAATTGGAAGGAAGACAAGAGGAAAGGAAAAGAAGCCAGAAGAGATTGGAGGAAAGACAAGAGGAAAGGAAAGAAAGCCAAAAGAAATTGGAAGGAAGACAAGAGGAAAGGAAAAGAAGCCAGAAGAGATTGGAGGAAAGAGGAGAAAGAGGGAGGACAAAGGAAGGAAAAAAAGAAAATTGGAGGAAAGAAGGAAAAGACAAGAGGGAAAGGAAAAGAAGCCAGAAGAGACAATTGGAGGAAAGACAAGAGGGAACACAAGAGGAAAGGAAAGCCAAAAGAAATTGGAAGGAAGACAAGAGGAAAGGAAAAGAAGCCAGAAGAGATTGGAGGAAAGACAAGAGGAAAGGAAAGGAAGCCAAAAGAAATTGGAAGGAAGACAAGAGGAAAGGAAAAGAAGCCAGAAGAGATTGGAGGAAAGACAAGAGGAAAGGAAAGGAAGCCAAAAGAAATTGGAAGGAAGACAAGAGGAAAGGAAAAGAAGCCAGAAGAGATTGGAGGAAAGACAAGAGGAAAGGAAAGGAAGCCAAAAGAAATTGGAAGGAAGACAAGAGGAAAGGAAAAGAAGCCAGAAGAGATTGAGGAAAGACAAGAGGAAAGGAAAGGAAGCCAAAAGAAAAAGGAAGACAAGAGGAAAGGAAAAGAAGCCAGAAGAGATTGGAGGAAAGACAAGAGGGGAGGAAAGGAAGCCAAAAGAAATTGGAAGGAAGACAAGAGGAAAGGAAAAGAAGCCAGAAGAGATTGGAGGAAAGACAAGAGGAAAGGAAAGGAAGCCAAAAGAAATTGGAAGGAAGACAAGAGGAAAGGAAAAGAAGCCAGAAGAGATTGGAGAAAACCAAAAGAAATTGAAGGAAGACAAGAGGAAAGGAAAAGAATAGAAGAGATTGAAAAGACAAGAGGAAAGAAAGGAAAAGAAATTGGAAGGAAGACAAAAAAGGAAAAGAAGCCAGAAGAGATTGGAGGAAAGACAAGAGAGGGAAAGGGAAAAAAAGGAAGACAAGAGGAAAGGAAAAGAAGCCAGAAGAGATTGGAGGAAAGACAAGAGGGGAGGAAAGGAAGCCAAAAGAAATTGGAAGGAAGACAAGAGGAAAGGAAAAGAAGCCAGAAGAGATTGGAGGAAAGACAAGAGGGGAGGAAAGGAAGCCAAAAGAAATTGGAAGGAAGACAAGAGGAAAGGAAAAGAAGCCAGAAGAGATTGGAGGAAAGACAAGAGGGGAGGAAAAAAAAAGAAATTGGAAGGAAGACAAGAGGAAAGAGCCAGAAGAGATTGGAGGAAAGACAAGAGGAAAGGAAAGGAAGCCAAAAAGAAATTGGAAGGAAGACAAGAGGAAAGGAAAAGAAAAAGAAGAGATTGGAGGAAAGACAAGAGGAAAGGAAAGGAAGCCAAAAGAAATTGGAAGGAAGACAAGAGGAAAGGAAAAAAGCCAGAAAGATTGGAGGAAAGACAAGAGGGGAGGAAAGGAAGCCAAACGAAATTGAAGGAAGACAAGAGGAAAGGAAAAGAAGCCAGAAGAGATTGAGGAAAGACAAGAGAAAGGAAAGGAAGCCAAAAGAAATTGGAAGGAAGACAAGAGGAAAGGAAAAGAAGCCAGAAGAGATTGGAGGAAAGACAAGAGGGGGAAAAGCCAAAAGAAATTGAAGGAAGACAAGAGAAAGGAAAAGAAGCCAGAAGAGAAGGAAAGACAAGAGGAAAGAAGGAAGCCAAAAGAAATTGGAAGGAAGACAAGAGGAAAGGAAAAGAAGCCAGAAGAGATTGGAGGAAAGACAAGAGGAAAGGAAGGAAGCCAAAAGAAATTGGAAGGAAGACAAGAGGAAAGGAAAAAAGCCAGAAGAGATTGGAGGAAAGACAAGAGGAGGAAAGGAAGCCAAAAGTGGAAAAAGACAAGAGGAAAGGAAAAGAAGCCAGAAGAGATTGGAGGAAAAGACAAGAGGAAAGGAAAGGGAAGCCAAAAGAAATTGGAAGGAAGACAAGAGGAAAGGAAAACCTAGATTGGAGGAAAGACAAAGAGGGGAGGAAAAAGCCAAAAAAGAAATTGAAGGAAGACAAGAGGAAAGGAAAAGAAAAGAAGAGATTGGAGGAAAGACAAAAGGAAAGGAAAGGAAGCCAAAAGAAATTGAAGGAAGACAAGAGGAAAGGAAAAGAAGCTAGAAGAGATTGAGGAAAGACAAGAGGGGAGGAAAGGAAGCCAAAAGAAATTGAAGGAAGACAAGAGGAAAGGAAAAAACCTAGAAGAGATTGGAGGAAAGACAAGAGGAGGAAAAAGCCAAAAGAAATTGGAAGGAAGACAAGAGGAAAGGAAAAGAAGCCAGAAGAGATTGGAGGAAAGACAAGAGGAAAGGCCCAAAGAAATTGGAAGGAAGACAAGAGGAAAGGAAAAGAAGCCAGAAGAGATTGGAGGAAAGACAAGAGGGGAGGAAAGGAAGCCAAAAGAAATTGGAAGGAAGACAAGAGGAAAGGAAAAGAAGCCAGAAGAGATTGGAGGAAAGACAAGAGGAAAGGAAAGGAAGCCAAAAGAAATTGGAAGGAAGACAAGAGGAAAGGAAAAGAAGCCAGAAGAGATTGGAGGAAAGACACAAGAGGGGAAAAAAGCCAAAAGGTGGAAGGAAGACAAGAGAGGAAAGGAAAAGAACCTAGAAGAGATTGGAGGAAAGACAAGAGGAAAGGAAAGGAAGCCAAAAGAAATTGGAAGGAAGACAAGAGGAAAGGAAAAGAAGCCAGAAGAGATTGGAGGAAAGACAAGAGGGGAGGAAAGGAAGCCAAAAGAAATTGGAAGGAAGACAAGAGGAAAGGAAAAAAGCCAGAAGAGATTGGAGGAAAGACAAAGAGGAAAGGAAAGGAAGCCAAAAGAAAATGGAAGGAAGACAAGAGGAAATGAAAGGAAAGGAAATGAATTGTGAAAGATTATAAGTGTTATATCCGTTATCTCTATTTTAAAAAATAAAACAAGATAAAAAATTATTTCGGCTGACTGCCGTTAGTGCGCTATACGTTTGACCTTTGTCACGAAAGGAAGCGTGTCTCTTAAACGTTCGGGATGAAACACATAATAACAGCCGACCTCTGAAAGATCCCCCAACACTGTTAAGGGCATAGCTTTATCTGGGGCCATCTCTTACGTACGTCGAGAGAGATTATTATTATTATATTATATTTTTTTTCATTATTATTTGACGGCTTTAGTTTATATATATATATATATACATATAAACATATACATATATTATATATATATATATATATATATACATACATATATTATATATTATATATATATATATATATATATATATATATATATATATATATATATATATATATATATATATATAGATGTGAGTGTGTATAAACATATACTCGCTGAATGTATGAGGAGAGTAATGAAAGAAATATTACGAAGAAGATAGTGAGGATACGACTAAGAGGACATTATTATAACAATAATAATAATAATAATAATAATAATAATAATAATAATAATAATAATCGCCCCAAAAATATGAAGAATAAAGAGATCTATACAAAGCAAGATATCATCAAAGTATCATAGAGCAATTATAAATTCCTAAGCTCTCCAGAAACACCGGTTTCCGTCTTTAGAGATAATGAAACGAACACAGTGTTTCCGAGACGCTTTGTACAACGGGCATTTGAACTGGACTCTAGTGTTAATTCCAATTCCTTTCATTACCTCCGGTGAACGGAACAGGTGTTTTTGAAAGGTTTAAAAGGGTTCTTAGGATTACTTATTTATGTGTCTTCAATACTCTTTGTTGTAGGGGTATTCTTTGATAATCAAA
>NC_089789.1:6916614-6939114 GCF_040412425.1 Macrobrachium rosenbergii | reverse complement strand
TCGATCCAGTCTGTACTGAAATGTTCAAACCTTCACCCGTGGAGTTCTAATATCTTGAACATCAGAGGTATTTCGTCAATATCTTTTTAAGAGCTTCATGAGGTACTCAGGGTGAAAAACATAAGCAAAAACAAACATTTCACATATATGAGATATTTGTTTTTGCCTATGTTTTTTTCACCTAGAGTACCTCATGAAGCTCTTAAAAAGATATTGACGAAATACCTCTGAGTGTTCAAGATATTAGGCTCCACGGAGTGAAGGTTTGAACATTTTCAGTACAGACTGGATCGAATGAATAAAACCTCAAATTATCTTTAAGATAAATAAAATGAAAGGGGATGTTATAAAACCTTAGTGCCCTGGACTGTCGGCATCTCGAGGGACAGTTTCTACATCACATCCTTTTATTGTACTCTCCATTCATATTCATTTTATATAGCAATGCTGCAATATATAAAATAAATAAAATTCATCCATCTCTCCTTAAGCCAGAGAAAAAAAAATCCATACTTTACCATAGTTAGCAGATTTGAAATTCCGCCTACTAACAACTTACTCCTTGGAACCTGACTGAGATGTTCCTGATGTAAACCAATTCACCAATGCGTAATCTCCTCACTTGAAAATCATCTCGACAGAAACATCAATGAATGAATAAGTAAAAACCTTGGCTCTTGTGCTGGTCGGCCTACGACTTGGGTCTGAAAAAGAGTCTGAAAAAGGGTCTGAAAAAAAAAATGAAAGAGTCTCACTCATCTTGGTCTGAAAAAGGATCTCTTTCTTTTTCTGTATCTCTCTCTCTCTCTCTCTCTCTCTCTCTCTCTCTCTCTCTCTCTCTCTCTCTATATATATATATCTTAATATATATATATATATATATATATATATAAAAATGACAACGAGTTCTCACTCTACCTCACTCATCTTGGTCGAAAAATTAATGATCTCTTTTCTTGTTCTTGATCAGATATAATCTGTCTCTCTTCCTCCTTTCCTTTTCTTCTTGGTTAAAGAGCAGTCTCTCTCTCTCTCTCTCTCTCTCTCTCCCTAAGCGGAAAAGGCAACAAAGAAAAGAAGGCAATAAAGAAAAGGAACTATATAAGCACCAGGCGAGATAAAGAAATTCAAATTAACTTCGTTAGCTCAGAAGTCCCGGTGATTTGAAGATCCCGCAATGGGATACTGATGACGACGATGAATCTGATGCTTATGTTGACGATTTCATCCTTCAAAGGATGGCAACGGATGATTCAGACTAAATTGCGGATGAAATGGTTTATTCTCTAATAGCTTACGTTATTTGTTTGAATCACAATGTTTATTACTGATAAGCATTCAGTTAAGATGAAAGTGCAGGGATATTTTGAGTTTTTCACACACACACACACACACACACACACACAGAGAGAGAGAGAGAGAGAGAGAGAGAGAGAGAGAGAGAGAGAGAGGGAGAGGTGGGAGGGGGCGATTGGTAAGGAAGTGAAGTCTTATCGGCCTAATGAAATCATTCTTCATACACTATGTACGACTAAATGCATGCTATACATTATCAAGTAAAACAAGAGAGAGAGAGAGAGAGAGAGAGAGAGTCATATAACCACTGAAATCATTCTTCGCTAACCATGTATGACAGAATACATCCTAATAATCATCAAATAAACATGACCATGAGAGAAGAGAGAGAGAGAGAGAGAGAGAGAGAGAGAGAGAGAGAGAGAGAGAGAGAGAGAAAGTGCAATATATACTTTGCCGTTCTTAAATCATTCTTCATTAACCATGCATAAAAGAGTGCAGGCTAAAAAAGAGTGCAGGCTAAAAATTATCAGGTAAATGAGAGAGAGAGAGAGAGAGAGAGAGAGAGAGAGAGAGAGAGAGAGAGAGAGAGAGAGAGAGAGAGAGAAGCGAACCAACCATAACCCTTCATAACACACTACCTTTAAGATTGAGACATCCTCTATTACTTGCACACAAAAAAAAAAAAATCAGACATATTTAATGACTTCATTTCTTTCAAAAAAAAAAAAAACACAAATGAATCCCAATTTTCTTTGAAGTTATTAACGGCGCAGAAGTTCCCCTACTGACATTTGTTTCCTTGAGGTTCGTGAACTTATCCCTGTTAAAAAATAAATGGAGACAGATGCTATAATTAGCGTTGGTTTTCTGCCAACTGCCTTTGTAGTTCCTCTGATGAGGCAAATCTTTTATTGGAATCCAATCGGTCGGTAGGCAATAACTTTAAACTAGCCCACAGTTACATCTAAATCCGCATCCACGCCCACATTCACGCACACCCACACACACACACACACACACACTCTATAGTGTGTGTGGCAGACGTATGCTTATTCCTACGCTTTTAAACATGTATGTGTATTATGCATATTCAGGCATGAACTCGCATATTAAAAACAAATGCTCCAACATTATACGTCTTGCATGTGTTCAGCGTATACACAATACACACACGTGCACACACATTATATATTCCTGCACATTTACACGTGTATATGTATTATGTACAATACACGCATATACACATACATCTTATATATATATATATATATATATATATATATATATATATATATATATATATATATATATATATATATATATTTATATCTATATAATCTCTCTCTCTCTCTCTCTCTCTCTCTCTCGAAGTTAATGGCGTTGTTCGCGGATACTATCTTTTTATTAAGACTTTGAATCAGTCTATACTGCTTTTTCTCCCAGGAATAAGGGAAAACTATTCAAGATTCTGCATGCGGATAATATTTCTGGGAAGTTATTATACATAGAGAGAGAGAGAGAGAGAGAGAGAGAGAGAGAGAGAGAGAGAGAGAGAGAGAGAGAGAGATGAAACAGAGAGCTACAATTCTAAGAACTGTTCAGATAATAATGGCCAAAAATCCTAAAAATTATTAGAGGAGGAGGAGAGAGAGAGATCAGACGGCAGCAAAACAGTAATTCTGAAGAATGGGCTTTTCAACAAAGATCAAGCGAAAGTTAATATAAAAAGCTTATCAATTGCATTTTCATGCGAGCTTGAGAAGCGAAAAATGAATAAATGAATAAAATTTCTCGACGCAATTCAAGCTCTCATGCCCGGAAGAGGAAGAACCTACGAAAAGTGGGCGTGGTCCTTTTGGCGACTGACTTACAGCGTGGGCGCACCGATGTGAGACTGGGAGGGCGTGTGCGAGGGCGCGCAAGCAAGACAATAACGTTACCAAGTTCATTTCTCAGTCACGTTCGATCAATAAATCTCCTCTTGCGTCGCTTGCTTGCACTGCTTCGTGTTCGCCAGACAGTTTCAATAGCAAAGGTTTGCCTGTGCAACGTCAGGTAACACGTCTGCAATGCTTCAGCACTTTAGGTGCAAAACTGCAGCTGATATAGTCTGCAACATTGGCAACAACACTGCAAAGCAGCAGCTCGATTTCCTCGGGTAAGTAATGTCTTCCAACTTCAAGCAACGATTTGCCTGTGCAACGTTAGCAGCACGTTTGCAAAACTTCAGCACCTTAAGTGCAAGGCTGCAACTGAAATTCAATGGCAAATGATGAGGTTTGCAACATCAGCAACACATCTGCAAAGCTGCAACTTGATGTCATAGTTTAAGTAATGGCTTACCACTTCAAGCAACGCAACTGCAAGACTACAACTTTTTGTTAAGGTGAAGTCACTGATTGCAACATCAGGCACCACGCTTGCAAGACTGCAGGTAAAAACTCTGGCAACGCAATTCAATATTGCCGCTTGAATTCAGTGGCAAATCAGAGGTGTGCAACATATTTGGAGAGGACACATAAGATAGCAAATGAGGGATTCAACGTAAATTGCCTTCAAACGACTCAGTTTGAGCCTATATCAAAAGTCGTTTTCAGCGCGCAGCAGGTGAGGCTATTTCACTATCTTAATATTACAAAAACAAATAATTAGATAAATTCTCTATCTATTTTTTGTAATAATAAGATTCCTAAAAGCGTTATACATGTGTATGAATTGGCTACAGTTTATCGACGCAAGGAATAAAGCTTATCAAGCAAATATAAATCAATGGATATATTAGCAAAGAATTCTAAAGCATAAAATATATTGTCATATTATATATACATATATATATATGTATATATAATATATATATGTATATATATATATATTATATTTACATATATATAATATATATATGTAAATTGTATTTACATATATATAAATTGTATTTTTTCTAACTATACAAATCTGAGGTCCTTTACACTGGGAATTATTTCCAGCTCCGCTGTAAGTAATTCCTAATGTAAAGGACAGATGGTTTGTATATCTTGTAGGAACAAATATTATCACATTTATGTGTGTGTATACATACATATATATATATATATATATATATATATATATATATATATATATATATATATATATATATATATATATATATATATATATATATATATATATATATATTACTTACATATAATTACGAACACAATGTACCTGTCAAAATTACCAAAGACTTAACAGCACAGAAATTGCGCCCCCCCCAACACATACGCTATAAGCAAGTAAGCTTATCGACCATATCCAGAGTATTCTTCACAAGAACCGACGATGAACGAAGGCCACAATAAAGTGAGTAACTTCTCTTTAATACGAATCATTCAAGTACCCGGGGAGCTACACGCCAGCTACACTATTCACACGCTTCCGGAAGTGACAGACCGGTTGCAAATGAACACCTCACCCCTTCTCCTCTTCCCCCACCCCGTCGGGAAAGGATGATTAAAGGGATTCTCACTTCTTATTTCTTATGGGAATTTGGAGGAAAAGTCTGTGTGTGTGTGTGTGTGTGTGTGTGTGTGGGTGTGCGTATGTGAGTCGTTGGTGGTTTAAACTAGTTCCTTAAAGGCTTGGCTCTCCAGGAAAATCGTTGATAAAAATCATGGTGGTTATTAAGTGTAAAAGTCATTAGTGTGTAAATGGACAGGGTTTTTGGGCGTTGGACACATGAATAAAATATTTTGTATATGTGTGTCTATATATAGGTATACCTATTCATATAATAAACATGCATAATATATATATATATATATATATATATATATATATATATATATATATATATATATTATATATATATACATATGAATACATATGCATTATATATATATGTCTATTTATTTATCTACTTCAAAATTCACTGACCAAACACAGGGCCTTTTCTATCATTACCAGTAGAATATATTGAAATTATGGATGAAAGAGAAACTCTGGGGCGGAATACTTAAAAGCGGGCAAAATCACATCCCTGGAGAATAATTTAAATGAATTCAACCCAAAGGCTCGCGTGCTAAGGAACAATGAGGCCATATAACAAAAAACAAAAATAACAAAAGAATATAGCTATGGGTCACACAATCCCTTATACAATATTAAGAAATTAATAAAAAAAACTTAACAAAAAAGCCGCTTTCTCACCGTGTCGTCTTAAAGATTTAAAATTTTCTTGTTTCTGCTCTTCTGTTATAATACAGTAGGTACCACACATGAAAATAGGCCTAAAGGTATATCAGCCTCTTGGCAGTCTCCAAAGCCACATCTTCAGTTATTCAACTGACACTTACAATAGCGGACGGTTTGTGTAAATACTCGTAAATAAGTCACTTAAAGGTGTCATCAATAGTACTTATAAGTACCTAGAGATAGAGAGATAGATAGGCAAACAGCAGTGGTGAATCCTAATCTAAGATCTTGAGCACACTTTTTCTTTTTTCGAGCTAGGGGATGCTTTATTGAAATGGTAATACACTTTTCTATTCAATAAGTCCTTTGCCATTGTATTAACAAATTGGCCTACAACCCATTCTCACACATGGTTTTAAAATGGCGTTCAAAGTAATCGAAAACTATCATTTGAAAATGTGAAATAAATCAACAAAAAGCTTAACCGTACTTTTGCACTGGTTCCTAAAATGCAATACAGTATACTGGTACTTCCTTTGAATGGTGTGCAGGGCTTAACTTTCTGATGCTATATGATTTCTTCTTCCCTTGTCCTTCTCATTTAAATATCTTGTAAATTAATTCTACCCTTCTATTTTTCTTCATAAACTTCTGTCACTTTCTCATAAAATGTGTTTCATTATCAAGTACTCTAGCAGTTTTTCAATTAACATCAGGCCTAAGGAAGACAAACACTGCTACCTTTTTTTTTTATTCTTTTCATAGTAAAGTCCTTGCTGTAGTTGCACTTGTAGTAGGCACAGTGACATTCAACTCTGCAAATTCATAAACTTCAGGTAGTCCCTTATAGTTTAGTTATGCATGATCTTTCTTCACACTAAAATTAAGCTTACCTCTGTAGCGCATTTAAGTTATAAGTTCAATCATTACAATATTCGCATAACTCCCAGTGAAAGCACCTGAACATACAGGAGCTGGGAGTGGGCGAGAAGGGGTTATTGCAAAGAAAGAAGCCCCGTTCTAAACCTAACAGAACCACGTTACAGAACGCTTGAAGCTCTGCTGCCTGGCGCATCAGATTGTTGTAAGGAAAGATTAGGATCTTAGCGGCTTGCGAGTACATAATTTTACGGAGAAGAAACTGATGCACCAAGCGGAGGAGCTAACCTCACCTCGCTGCTTAAATTGAGCACTTCGTGACAAATGTCTATTATGCTGTGCTGCACTCTACCTGTGTTCAGACTGTATATCTGAGTGTTTATTTTAATGCTTGTTACTGATTCATTGAAACTATATGCTCTCATACTTTTTTTAATGTATTAAGTAATGGGCATTGTATATGTATTTGTACATTTATTTACAATTAACAATACGTGCAAAAATATATGTTTAAGTGAATGTTCATGGTATTATTTCAAGTAGTCTGATATGGTATATGCTGAAAACAAGCCAGCATCATGTGCCTGGGGAACGGTTACTGATAGACTGAGAGATAGATAGATAGATAGATAGATGGATAGAAGATAGACAGATAGATAGACAGGCAGAGTTAGATAAAAGAGAAGGGTTACTGCAACACAGGTACTAAAAGACCTATCATTTCCAAATACCCGCAGAGAACTGAAAAGTGAAACCATTATTTTCATAAGCTGCAAAGCTTCTGATATATGCTCAAGTGTTCACAGGTCACGGTGCTGACACCTGAGAATGAATCACACCCAAGTGAAGGGGGGTTCCACAGGGCGACTGCCTGATGCCTCGTCATGCTGAAATCACGCTCATCACGGGAACGAGAAGTATGTTAGACATGCTCTGTTTCTAGACATCTGAATGCTCTCGAAGATTACGGAAGATCCCCACATGCTTGTGAGTCGCCAGTGATCGATGTCTGATGCTTTGTCACCTCCATACTTTTAAAATTTACACAATATATATCATTAGATTACATTTTCGACTGAGAATGTAGAACGTTATTCGTCGCAGTGATTACCTCCAAATCACTCATCGTGGATTTTGAACAACTTTACTCTCCCACATCAGCTAAGCAATCATCACCTTTGTTTTGTCAGAGTCCTGAGGTCCACGCTAGGCCTCATACTCCCTTTTATATCCTTCCGGCGAGGACTAGTACTAACCTGAGGCAAGTTTAATATGAAAACAACTAACCCAGAGGAGTTTTTATTATTTACATAATTTCATCCTATTTTACATTACTCATCCACATCATTAAAACTGATACGTGTCCAGAGCTGAATAAATCTGAGTGTAACTCGACGAGTCAGTCATTTACATGATTTATTGGGTGGTATGGTTTGACAAGAACCGGAACAAGGCTCTCGAATATTAAGAGACAAACATCGCCCATTACGTAGGCTATCCTCTTATGGCTAAGGTGACGCGATAATCTTACGTAAATATAATTACAGTTGTTTGACTCAAATCATTATCATTTTGCTTTGCACGCGCTCATATACGAAAACAACAGCCGCTTTTAAACATTAACATAAGATTATGTGAACTGGTCTCTGATAAGAATAAACATTAAAATTACCAAATCACAACTTCCACAGAATTACAGAACAATTTCAATTTGTCACAAAAAAACAAGAAATAATTGTTTCAATTACTTCAAATTAGACTCGGTACCTCATATCCTTCCCTTGTTTTCCTTTTTTGAAAAAACCTCAGGAATCTACAATAAATTAGAACTAAAAAACCTCGTAAGTAAGAAAATTCACTTTATATCTTTCAAGAAGAACCAGAGGACATACCAACGTCTTCCACCTCACTTATTGGACTACAAATCTGCTTTAATGTACAGATTAATACACAAATTGCTACTGGATGAGATGCAATATAATATAACTTGGTTTGATGAGATGTTCCCACGAGAACCAGATCTCATTATTGCGATGTGAAGAGAGAGAGAGAGAGAGAGAGAGAGAGAGAGAGAGAGAGAGAGAGAGAGAGAGAGAGATGGAGTCCCCGAAAGGAAAATTAGATCATGGAAACAATAAAAGGAAAAAAACAAAAGAAATGAAAGAGGGAGAAACAGACACAGGACACGAAATGAAAAAGAAAACTAGACCAAATTAGACCAACGTTGCGAACCACAAAGAAAGTATACAAAACGAAGAAAAATTATATGAAAATAAATCTATTGACGAAATAAGATAAGCAGACAGAGGCAAGGAAATGCAAAAAGAAAAAAAGGGCTAACGCTACGGAATGAAGAGAAAAGAATGCACTAAGCAGTGGCGTAGCTGCCATTCCATCAGTGGGGGGGTGCGGGGCCTTAGGTTAGGGCCAAGATATTTTTTGGGGGTGCCAAATAAAATTACACAGAACTAATGTACCAATTATGTAAATGAAGGAAAACAATAGTATCAGTAATCAGGAAGCCTGTATTTGAATTATAGAGCTCAATTTTCAATTATTTTTAAACTCATGTACCAAATACTGTAAGGGCTAAAGTTTAGCTACAAAAGGAACTTCAACTTGGGGGGGGGGCGCCAAGCATCTGACGGGGGGCCCGGGCCCACGCTGCTAACTGGCACCCCCCGCCTTAATGACGCCACTGGAACTAAGGCGATTAAATCATAAAAATAGATCCAAGCGTAAGACTCCATTAAAGAGAAAAATTCCTTCAACATTAAAGAACTTTCTTCTTTATCTAACAAAGAGCTACAAAAAAAAAAAATACAATACGACGAATTAAAGGGGACAAAAAGGACCAATACGACGAACTGACAGAGATAAAGTAAACCAGTACAGCGAACTAAAGGGAGGAAAACAGACCAAAAATGGGAGGAAAATGGACCAGTGAGACGAAATTAAGGGAGAAAAATAGACCAGTATGAAAAACTCAAGTTACAAAAATAGACCAATATTACAAACTCAAATTAGAAAAATAGACAAATATTACAAAATCAAGTTACAAAAATAGACCAATATTACAAACTCAAGTTACAAAAATAGACCAATATTACAAACTCAAGTTAGAAAATAGACCATTACTACAAACTAAAGGGAGGAAAATAAACCAATATGCTGAGCTTAAGAGGGAAAAATAGACCAGTACTACAGGCTCAAGTTAGAAAAAGACCATTACTGCAAACTCAAGTTAGAAAAAGACCAGTGCTACAAACTCGGGTTAGAAAAAGACCAGCACTACAAATTCAAGTTAGAAAAAGACCAGTGCTACAAACTCGAGTTAGAAAAAGATCATTACTGCAAACTCAAGTTAGAAAAAGACCATTACTATGAACTCACGTTAGAAAAAGACCAGTACTACAAACTCGGGTTAGAAAAAGACCAGCACTACAAACTCAAGTTAGAAAAAGGCCAGTGCTACAAACTCGAGTTAGAAAAAGACCATTACTGCAAACTCAAGTTAGAAAGAGACCAGCACTACAAACTCAAGTTAGAAAAAGACTAGCACTACAAACTCAAATTAGAAAAAGACCATTACTACAAACTCAAGTTAGAAAAGACCAGCACTACAAACTCAAATTAGAAAAAGACCATTACTACAAACTCAAGGTAGAAAAGACCAGTACTACAAACTCAAGTTAGAAAAAGACCATTACTACAAACTCAAGTTAGAAAAGACCAGCACTAAAACTCAAAGTTAGAAAGACTACAAACTCAAGTTAGAAAAGACCATTACTAAAATCAAGGTAGAAAAAGACAAACTACAAGTTAGAAAAAGACCATTACTATGAACTCAAGTTAGAAAAAGACCAGCACTACAAACTCAAGTTAGAAAAAGACCATCACTACAAACTCAAGTTAGAAAAAGACCATTACTATGAACTCAAGTTAGAAAAAGACCAGCACTAGAAACTCAAGTTAGAAAAAAACCAAATTAGAAAAAGACCATTACTATGAACTCAAGTTAGAAAAAGACCAGCACTACAAACTCAAGTTAGAAAAAAACCAGCACTACAAACTCAAGTTAGAAAAAGACCAATACTACAAACTCAAGTTAGAAAACGACCAGCACTACAAACTCAAATTAGAAAAAGACCATTACTACGAACTCAAGTTAGAAAAAGACCATTACTACGAACTCAAGTTAGAAAAAGACCATTACTACAAACTCAAGTTAGAAAAAGACCAATACTACAAACTCAAGTTAGAAAACGACTGACCATTACTACGAACTCAAGTTAGAAAAAACATTACTACGAACTCAAGTTAGAAAAAGACCATTACTACGAACTCAAGTTAGAAAAAGACCATTACTACAAACTCAAGTTAGAAAAAGACCAATACTACAAACTCAAGTTAGAAAAAGACCAATACCTTGAACTAAAGGGAGAAAAACCGATCAATATAGGGAAGAAAAGACACCAATAAGCTGAACTTAAGGGAGGAAAACAGGCCAATATAATAAACAAGTTAGAAAAATAGACTAATAAAACGAACTAATGGGAGGAAAACAGACCAATAAAGGGAGGGTAACAGACTGATACAGTGAGTAAAACAGACCAATAAAGGAAGGAAAACAAGCTAATAAAGGGCGTAAAACAGACCAATAAAAGGAGGAAAACAGACCAATAAAGGGAGGAAAACAGGCTAATAAAGGGAGAAAACAGACCAATAAAGAGAGGACAACAGACCAATAAAGGAAGGATAACAGACTGATAAAGGGAATAAAACAGACCAATAAAGGAAGGAAAACAGGCCAATAAAGGAGGGAAAACAGACCAATAAAGAATAAAGGGAGTAATACAGACCAATAAAGGAATGAAAAGCCAATAAAGGGCGGAAACGGACCAATAAACGATGTAAAACATACCAATACAGGGAGGACAACAGACCAAAAAACAAGCCAATAAAGGGTGGTAAACAACCAATAAAGAGAGTAAAATAGACCAATACAGGGAAGATAACAGACCGATAAAGGAAAACAGACCAATAAAGGGAGGAAACAGACCAATAAAGGGAGAAAAACAGACCATGAAGACGAACTAAAGGGGGTAAAAATAGACCGAAGCCACAGACTCAAGGGGGAAAGTAGACCAAGGCGACGAAACTGAAGCAGAAATGAGAGGCCTGTGCAAACCGCAAAGGAGCAGTATACAATTCAAGATCAAATATACACGCCTTCCAAACGGCCAAGAAAGAATCTCTGCACTGCAGTTAATTACCGTTTGGGGACGTTCATATCATTTTTCAGTTCCTTGTGCACGTAACTTACAGCAGACTTGTTCATCACTTTGAGTCTAGTTTTCTTTCAGCTTGTTTTTCATGAAACTTAACTGTGCAGTTTTTTTTTAACTGGTTATTTTTACTTCTGTTGCGTGACAGTCTACAGCATTACCCTTTTTGTCTTTGGTAAAGAACATACTGGAATACTTTCGTTTCTAATTTAAAGTCTAGTCTAAAATGAAAATAATTAAAAAGTAAAAATTAATAAAAGCCGGAAATTTTGAAGTTTTAAACTGGGAAAAATTAGTACCATAGAAATGAAAAGGAAAACACATATGTTATAAAAGAAGCAGAAGTTTACAACAGATTAAACTTGAAAACATAATGACAAAGTTGGAAGATATAAATAACGGCAGGAAATAAAACAATATATAATCCTCAGTGATGAAAAGGTATTAAGAACCGAAAATTCATGTGATTAAAACGCAGTAAATATCAGTAACTTCTCTACCTATAAATTAACAAAATTTGAAAATATAAAGGATTTTAATACCGTAAGTTGGAAGCTAAATATAGGAAGTATGAGAAAATATGTTGAAGAAGTTTCCTTGACGAATAACAATTTTTGACTGCCCAATGGGGAGGAGTCATTCCAAAAAATGGTAAACAATTTTTTAATCACTTCAGTTATACATAACACGTTAGCCTATATAAGGTGAATATTTTCAAAATAATCCTCAAAAAGATAAATGAAGGGGCAAAATATTTAATTTTCATTACAAAGGCTTAATGAGAGGCTTTATCTTCTCAAACTACGCTAGAGAGTACAGCGAGCTCTCAATAAAACGTGGTCAATAATGCGCTAATAAATCAACCGCTGGTATTGAACGAGATCTGTACGTGATTCCAATTAGAAAATCGACCGTCTGATGTTTGCTGAGCGCCATGGAAGCTTTTGTGTTGAGGACCCGTGTCTGTCGTAACTTTCTGTGTCTGTCTGTCTGCAAATGTAAGGAATAAAATTAAAAGAACACAGGAATATAAGATGTGGCGAAATAAATGTCACTATTAAAACGTACGGTGAAGAGGCCATACTTTCACTGGTGGATCTCGTGTAGTAAAAATCGACAATAAACGCAGAAAGGACCCTGAAGGCATAATTGTTTAATTAATGCATCATCCAGTCAAACTTACGATGCAGCAGCCGTAAATCGTCATAGTCCTCATCAATCAATCATCATCTTCCTTTGATAAGTAAAAGGAATCAGTTCGAGATATGAACAAATAAGACCATAAAACTTCCCCCATTCGTTGGTTCCACGCAAACGCAATGCGAAACTTTTCACGCGCATCAAGTTGAGGTTTGGGACTTTTGAAAATTGAAAGTAACTTCGAAAATATGTTACAATTATATAAAAGAGAGGACTTATATCACTTTATAACACGTGGCTACAACGGTAAATAAGGGAGGAAGGAAGGAAAAGCCACTTCACAAGATTAGGCCGATGGTTGGTAGATCTAGCAACTAGATCCATCACGTGATTGCATGCGAACGGACAGCGCCAAGACAACATCCCCTACTCACCTTCCATCCCCCGCCCCGCCCCCTCTATCCCTTCCTCCCAACCTTTCCTCCTCACCTTCACCCCCTCAACCCCCAGCACCTCCTCTGGGTCTTCCGGCTAAATACCAGGCTTTATAAGTTGAGAATAGGAAGAGGGTTACCGCATTGCCGGATGACGCTCTACTCATTAGTCTCGACTGACAGACGGAATGACTGATTGATATTCGTTCATTCACGAGATGTGACGGTCTGTCAACACTGTTAATTGCTTTGTTCCGGAGAGTGACAGGTTTTATAGATATATAAGCCTAGGAAATGTAATTTACAGTTCTTTTTAACAGAAAATTTGTCTTCATTCCTCGTAACTATTTTGATTACTATACAGTATTGATTGCATTCCCAATAATAATAATAATAATAATAATAATAATAATAATAATAATAATAATAATAACTGTTTCAGATTTTGACAGACGGTATTTAATCAAGGGTAAGGAACGAGAGATTTATATCAACTTCAACTGTTAGCAACGGAAATAAAAATAAAAAAGTACCAGGAAACCTTAATTTACAGAGTCATCACACCTATCATAAACCCCGTGTGTTAATTAGGGGTACTATTTGTCACCCCTGTAATTAAGTGGAATGTCACCACCTAATAAAACTGACTCCGGAAAATGACATGACTTCATTTCCCATATACAGAATATCTCGACAGAACGAGGCATTTTACAATACGGAAACGTTAATATAATAATAATAATAATATTAATAATAATAATAATAATAATAATAATAATAATAATAATAATAATAATAATAATGGAGAAACAAAACCACCGTTATACATTGGTACAGATATATTTAAAAATTACAAAAAATTGTACCAATACATAACTAGATTTGTTTCTCCATTTCAAGACTAGCGCTCCTATGAGTATTTTTTTATTTTTAATAATAATAATAATAATAATAATAATAATAATAATAATAATAATAATAATAATAATAATAATAATAATATCCTTTATTTCAGCTCAGGGCCTTATACAGAGATAGGCAAGGTAGGAACAATACAATTACACAAATTTAGACACACTAGATAAAAAGTTATAATAATAAAAGGCTACACCCGAACAGATGCAAATAATAATAATAATAATAATAATAATAATAATAATAATAATAATAATAATAATAATAATGCATATATACGTACAGTCACTCAAAAATGTTTTGCAACATGTTCCAGAAATTTTCGTTCACCTAACAGTAATTTGTTCTTTTGATATTTACAAGGAAATGTAATTTTCTTATTCGACTTTGGTTATTAATCATACGGTTAACAATATAAAAAAAGAATGGTGAGTGAAAAATTCATATTACGAAAAATGACGAAACATTTTGAAAAATTTCACTTCAGATGATTGGGCAAAAGAGCCAAAGAAGAAACTATATTTCGAATCCAGATAAAAGCTTATTGACTAATAAAGTAATATTGAATAATCATCAATGAAATTATATATAAATAAAGAAAGAAAGAATTCAACCATTATTGTTGTCAAAAACAAAAAGAAAAAATCTCGTAACGTCGTATGTTATCGTGTGACTCCACATTCGGGCAGGAAAATTAAACTAAACTGTCTCGTCACTTGCACCGATAAGATGGGCAACAGACTGCCGCACCACAATCATTACCCTGCATAAGACTAATGTCTCTATTGTAGATATTGCTCGGCAGCTTAGCGTAAATAAAACAACCATGTATAGAAGAATAAAACAACAGAGAGAACGAGGAAATATAGTAAATTCATTGTAAAAAGTGGAGGACGACCCCATTGTTGCACTACTGTTAAGGAGCTCCGCCTAACTCCCCTGACAAGCCGGTGTTGCCATAAAGAGAGAACATTACACTTTCCTTTCAAGTTGCTGCTCAAACCATCCGTAACAGGCTACATGAGGCCAAAATATTATTTCATCATACTCCTGCCAAGAAACACTTCATATCAGCGAAACAAAGAATAGAGGCTAGGGTTTGCGTTATAATACAATCCAGTGGCCGATGATTTCTGTAAGAATCATCTTTTGCGAACAGGAGGAGACATTCTCCACTAATGAGCATGGTAGTCTTCTTCACTGCTGGCGTTTAGCATTAACTAAATTGATGTGGAACTTCTTGCTAATTTTAATTCTTTAGAAACTTAGATAATAAGAAATACAAAAATAGGCGTTATATATTCGGTTAACTTCATAAGAGGCATCAAAATGATAGGCCTAAGTAGCAATGAAAGAAATGAGAAATTACACATGATAACGGTATTTTATATATATATATATATATATATATATATATATATATATATATATATATATGTGTGTGTGTGTGTGTGTGTGTGTGTGTGTGTGTGTGTGTGTGTTTTTATTTTATTTTTTATGTATTATGAATGATTATATTCTATGTATTACAAAAACAGACGTGAAATCTGTTAGTCTAGTTCAGTATATTTTATATTAAGTTTCACTAGTTCACAATATACTTAGGATTAGTCATTCAAAAATTTGATTAATAATAATGTACAAGCAAATCTTTACAAAAGTCGTATTTGTTGATGTTAATAAGACTAATAGTTCAACTTATAACAGTCGTAGGCCTATGTCTACAAAGTTCACACATATGAAGGAGCTAAAACAACGATAGTGATGGTAGTTGGAGATGAAAATATTAAAATATAAGAACAGCGATGACTTCTGAAGTATTATAGTAACATCCTTTTATTAAGTAAAGTATGACAACAGTAAGCAGTATCAGAAAAAGCCCTTGGAAACTGCAGGTAATTTCTCGGACCCACCACTACAGTGTTCAATTGTTTCACGCGCTTACAACTGAGTTGCCAAATAGCGCCAAATGTCGCTATTATAAGCTGTTGTCCGACAACTTTTGAAGTATGTTGCAAAACTTTTTTGAGTGATTGTACATACAGTTAATTTTCAGCTAATACAATATCAGATCCATGAGCCAACACAGATTTGGTTACATGAGACAGTCAATTCTTTTCACTGTTATTTACTGTATAAAATATATATTTAAATATATATTCCTATAACATTTTGTAAAAAGTTTATGGCTATTTTGGGTGATTGAGAAATTTTCTTTATGATCGGTAATTACCTTACATGGAGAAACATTCCTTGGAATTGGTAATTATCTCCGTAGTTTACTTTATAATTTCTTTGAATTTGTTTCTTTTAATTTGTTTGTTTTAATTTAATTCCGGTTTGTTCAATTAATGTTTGAGGCTTTATTTTTCCTAAATCACAGTAAATAAAATTGTGCTAATTAACTGACCTCAGCCTTCGTTGTGCAAACCAAAGTAAAGAGGAGTTAAAGATAACTACTAACTACCTAATTTTCTGAATATTCCGAGCCAAACAACTCTACGAAGTAACCTCGAAGTCACTGTTGGAAGGGAAAAGCAGTCCAACACCAACCGTCAAGGAGTGATTACTCTCCCTCACCTCACCTTACCTTTGGATATTTTATGGATTTATATTCTTCGTCGTAGTGCTGGACATTTTTTCGGGACTCTACAACGATGGGACTCATTGTGTTCAGTGCTGTGAATACTAAGTGTAGCACCATGAAGAATTGAGTTAACTCTGCACCTCGTCTGATGAATGTGGAGGCGACCTCAGTGATGGCTATGGAATTATCATATCCATTCTCTATTTCATCCTATGAAGTCACTATAAGGTGGGTCATTGTATTGATTGGCACAATAGTAGTGGCATTTCTTGGTGACTTTTATCATCAAGTCAAAAAATAAAAAGCCTTGATCACAGTAATTGAAAATCGCTCGTGAAACTAGGTTTGTTTATAGGCTACTCTAATTAAAATTATCAATTGTCGACCATAAATTGCTTGTTTATTGAAATTCGGCCTTTTAACATATATTCTAAGTGATGCCTTCATCACATATATTTAATTTGTTAATTAGGTCAAAATATGATTAAAATTGTTGGCTTTTGATTTGCAATTTGAGAAATTAATACTAAATTGAGATTAGTTTTGGAGGTGAATTTAATTTGTTGATTTGCCTTTATAGCCTATATTGGGAACAAAATTTTAGTGTAGTCAAAAATTATATTCATATTTCATTTAAACAATTCTTTACAAATTCTGGTTTCCAATTTGAATTGAGTGGTTATAGATTTATCTATCTTTTAGGGCTGGCTCAAGGTGGAGTGGAAAGCTTGGAACAGGAGTATATCTGCCAATGCTTCTAGGTTTGCTGACCAGAAGCAGTCACTACTCCAAGTGAACTAGCATCAGCTGACAACCAACTACATATTATAAATCTCTCAAAAAGATTTAGAATCTACAGATGTTAGTTTCTGTACTGCAAATAAATATTTTTATAACACGGTCGTTTGTTCTAAGTGATTTTTTCTGCTCATTTACTGTCATTACCTGTGTATCAGCCGATTACCTTTGTAGATGTCAGAACCGTAACTCCACATTTTCTTATTAGTAGCGTAATCAAATACCATAGATTATTTCTTCCACAAATTCTCTTTAAAGGGACATATAATAATGGCCGATACTTGTCACTTAGAAATAGTAGTGGAAAGTTGACCTCATCAAAATGTTATCTCAACTTATGAGTCTTTTCAAATTGCCAGTTTATAATCTGCAGTCTTGGTTGGCAATGCACTACCACCTTAAAACATCTCTCGTTGTATTTTAACAATTTACTTTCATTTTTAATCTATTTATTTAGTTATTTCTTATTATAACTGATCTCTTCTTTCTTCATTTCTTTTTAATTTCTGCTGTTTCTTCCAAATGAAGACCATATTCTTTGGAAGCCTGAATTTCAACTCATTGGCCCCTGTGGGTTTGTTCCATATGAACAGGATACATGTTCTGAAGAATAATAATAATAATAATAATAATAATAATAATAATAATAATAATAATAATAATAATAATAATAATAATAATAATAATAATAATAATACATAAAAAATCAGGTCTAGGTTTGAACACTGAACTTAGTGCCTAAGATACATCAATAATTGGAACAAAAAAATTGTGTAAGAGACTGGAAACTAAAAAGAGCTTCAGAACCACTCTCCTTTTCTCTCTCTCTCTCTCTCTCTCTCTCTCTCTCTCTCTCTCTCTCTCTCTCTCTCTCTCTCTCTCTCTCTCCGAGTGTGGGTGTGTGTGACTGATGTCCCCGTTACCACTGCCATTCTTTTGGCATCCGAAAATTTTTTCGTGAACCCACTTTGGCATCGACGCCGTCCCAAGAATCGCGTCTCATTTTCATGGGTCCAGTAACACACACACACTCTCTCTCTCTCTCTCTCTCTCTCTCTCTCTCTCTCTCTCTCTCTCTCTCTCTCTCTCTCTCGTTGTCTTAGAGAGCAGTTTCTCTTTGCGTCAAAATAATTTCTTTAAAGTCTTGTGTCTTTAGTGTAATAATAATAATAATAATAATAATAACGCTTATCATTAATATTATTATTATGATTATTATAACAGAACAGATTTCAAATACATATAAGCATTCAATAGTAGCATTTGTAAATATTACAGGGTTTTCCCGTAGCCTGTAGCTTCCTGTATCTTGCTGTATCCAACTGGAGTTAAAAAAAAAAGTGTTTAAGAAAAACTAAGCAAGTGATAATAAATTTCAAAATGGATATCTTTCAATCTAATGTAACAAGATGACTTGGAAAATTGTTCAATGTCGTGATAACAAAGAACGGAAATTAGCCATGTCTTAATATACATTACTATACACAGAATATCAAGTGTATACTCCTTCAGTAAATATAGTGCGATGACGGTAAACATCTCGTATCCAAGAATGAATTATGCAGCATACGAATTCGTTAAACGAACGTGTATATAACAAATATAATTTAGAATGAACAAAAAATATAATAACAGCTTGTAGAGAAGTCTTTCAAACAAACAGCTCATCTCAACTGCCACAAAGAAAAGTGTCAAGAAATAAAGACGAAACTCGAAAATAGACGAGAAGCACAAAGCTGACTGGAAGTACTAGACCAAGGTCACAAGGCTGGCGCCACGCCCACCAACTCTTTACCTATCTTCTCTAGCCTTCCTTGATCTCAGTGCGTTGCACGAAAAGCTCACCTTAATCTTTTTTCTCTCTCTCTCTCTCTCTCTCTCTCTCTCTCTCTCTCTCTCTCTCTCTCTTCCTGGGCCAAAAACCTCACCCTTTCCCTGGGGCACTAACCTCTCCCACCACCCCGACTCCCCTAGGACAGACAGTGATTAAATGAAGTCAAACTACCAGGATCACTTGAGAACGAATCCCACCTCCCACAGGGACAACAGGGATAAGATCCTATTCTACCACAGGGACAACACTGCTCCAGCACCCTGGAGCAAAAATTTAACCCACGCAATAGACACCATCATCTCCCTTCCAACGGGGGGTGGGGGGAATCACCCCCGCCCCCCAGGGACTGCAACATTACCCTCCAACCCTATCCAACCTCTGTCCGTAAGACAGTGCTGGCTAGACAGTCCCCCTAATTTACTGTCTGAGTTCAAAAGCGAGCCCTGGAGTATGCCAGTACAAAATGCGTCAAGTACTTTCAAGTGATGGCGCTGAATCCTTCCCTCGGGTTTTAAATATGGCTCGAGTTTATGCGACTGCCTTCTTGAACTGCTAATTCCTTTTGGCATTTATACATACAAGCACGGTGAGGATAAGTTCTCGAGGGCTTGGCTGGTATATATTTCAAATGGCATGACAGATAAACACACATGCACACACATATACAGTATATACTGTATATATAAACAAATCCTCTTTGCTTGTAATACTGAGGTAAAGAGAGAGAGAGAGAGAGAGAGAGAGAGAGAGAGAGAGAGAGAGAGAGAGCATTTAACTCGATGAATAGCTAACGACTTTTTCTCTTTCCTTTTAAAATCTATTGCTCTTTCGCTTTAATTACTGCTACCACGAATCAAAACCTCTTGACTCGCTCTTCGCAGGGAGCTCTTACGTAAAGCTCTAACGAGCGAGTTGCACAACCTTTACTTACCCTGGTAGGGCTCCGGCAATAAAGGTTATAACATATTCTTGGCTCACCTTCAATTAAAATGGCCTCAGGACCAGTTTCAAGATTTGTATTTTTTTTTCAGTTGTCGTCAATAACACTTTCATAGTTTTTCGAGGGCAACATGAATTCCTTTCGTTAGGAATAACATAGTGGTTATTGTTTGAATGGACTTCGGGAGGTTTTCGAGGGGTCAAGTGCTTCTGAATAATAATAAAAATTGTTCTCTGTCCTACATGAGTGATAGAAAGTTCATACGTCAATATATACTTACGCGCTAGAATAAATGTTTGCCAAGAAAAAAAGAACATAAATAAAACTAACATTTCAAAGACTACACGTGCTCAGTTTTTAACATTAACTTCCACCGCGAGAGCACGTGCCAAACTTTTTATTCATTGCGAGAGACAAAAAAAAGACATTTAATTTAGTTGGCGCGTTCCAACATATCTTTCCCAGAGCCTACTTGACGCATCCCTTCAGGAATTCATATTTCAGGCTCATTTCCCCTTCCAAATAACTACTATAGGTAATTCAACAATTACCGTTCGTGCCGTGAATGTCAAAGTCACGTCACTTGAAGAAGAAAAAAAGCTGATTGCATTAGATATACATTAAAAACACCTCAATTCACCATTACCAACAAACATTATTGGTCAACTCCATGTCAGTCTTAAAACTGAATGACGTCCTGTTGCTTCAAGACAACTTTGATAATCTTACTAGGATTCTAACCACACAATATATAGTTTTAATCTTCTGAAGCGATAATACTTACTTATTATCTGATAAGAGTAACACCGTTATTGTGGGACAGGGCAGAATTCCGCTCTTCGGAAATACATGATGACTGTTGAAGTTTATGAATGTAATTACATTCCACTGTTATCGTAATTACATTCCAATGTTATCTCGTTCGAGAAACATCCAAGCAAGAACAAAATCATACGCATAGAGGCGACGTGAACGCATACGCAGTTTACCTTGCATATAGGGTGCAAGAATAACGAACGATGCGTCAACACTGCGCAAGCGTAGTAAACAATTAAGGTCTGGAAGAAACAGTTTTTGATGAGAAAACGGTTACACCAGCCATGTTAATAATATTTTCTCATTAAAATATTATTGTTGCTTCCTACGTGGTTTAATATGAAAATGACACTTACTATATATATATATAGTTATATGCAATACGTGATTTTTTACGTATCTCAGATCTTTCCTGCAATACGTGATATTTTACGTATATATATATATATATATATATATATATATATATATATATATATATATATATATATATATATATATATATATATATATATATATATATATGACGAAATCACAATAAAATAAAACTTCATTAACAGCCAGTGAGTACCGGACGAACTTTGCAGGCAGGACGAGCAAACAAAACCTTATAGATTCAGGACTAATGAAGACCTGACGGCGATACGTACTGTACAAGATGCCTGTTTACCTTTCGGGCAAGAGCTAAAGAATAACTCGCTTCTGAGATTTCCAAATACAGCACATTACAAATAGTCTGCAGGTTGCTTCAAACAATATAAATTATATTTTATCTTTACGATATGAAAGCTACCCTGAGAGTTACACGAATAAGTTAAATATATATATATATATATATATATATATATATATATATATATATATATATATATATATATATATATATATGTATGTATATATATATATATATATATATATATATATATATATATATATATATATATATATATATATATATATAATAAACGTATGTCTCAATAGTGTGCAGATGCATTTCTTGGTGCAGCAAGAACCTGTGCCTGGCTTCATCTGAAATACCGCCACAAGCTCTTAGACGACGAGGAATCGTAATATTCGCTAGCAGAAATTTGAATATAAAATTTAAACCCAAGGCCAACCGCTGGGACCTATAAAAGTCATTCAGTGTTGAAAGTAGTGTAGAAATAATTGTTAGGAGAGGGTGGACAGTAAGATGGAAGAAAGAGAATATGAGCGGAGGTATAGTAAAAGGAATGAATTGGGGTTGCAGCTAGGGGCCGAAGGGACGCTGCAAAGAACCTTGAGTAATGCCAACAATGTAATATTTGTTGTTACTAACTGGTAACTGAAACAATAGGAATATATCATCTTAGTTTACCAACACTCGTGGTTAGATTCTAAATTTTATACCTTGCTGCTTG
>NC_089789.1:6901614-6911614 GCF_040412425.1 Macrobrachium rosenbergii | reverse complement strand
TGTATGTATGAATAGGCAGCAGTTTGTTTATTATGCAGATTTCGTTGAACGATAGATGACTGCGAACTTTAACTATTTTGATACTGGTTCTTTCCAATATTCTGTATCCCCTCTTCACTTCATTACTCGAAGTTAGTAGGATTATAAAAGAAAGCCACTTCTTAATAATTCCTTTTATTCTTGTCTCCATAGCGAGCTTTCGGACTGTACTTGATCATAATCGTGCTAGACTAAAATATTTACATCATTTCATGACCAAACGTAACAATTACAAATAATTAAACAAGTGGTTAAAATATTACCATTGTCATGGAATTACTGTTAACATGTAACAAGTCAAAGAGTGAGCAACTGTCAATGGTTAAAACAACGGAATAACTATACAAAGCATTAGGTGTTTAACAAATCAAAAATAAACTAACATAAATATATGTACTTTTATGTATAGATATATAAAACCAGAAAATGTTCAGAACTTCGCTAAAAACAAAACAAAAAGAAAAACAAAAAACAATAAAAAGTAAAAAATGGTCAGTACTTAAAAATTCTGAGAATCCTTTCGCATCCTTCGTCCTGAGAGTTTAAGGAAGGTTTCATGTCTTTTATTAAGATGGCTTCTGTCATCCTCAAGTACCCCACAGAATTATTACTACATAGAATTTTTACACATTCAGTAAGCGGTCTTTTCGTTATTTTTGTTTCGCCATGAAAGTCTACAAGGTGATTTTTGATTGGTCCTGTCTGTGTGTGCATGCGAAATCTCTCCGACAGTGCAGGTGGCATATTCAATATATATATGTGGAGGAATTGCATCCTACCCGGTTGTAGGAATACTGATATGCCACATGATGGCTGTCAGGAACCCCCTTTAAAGCTGGTCTATTGCGAATGAATAGGTTTTTAATTTCTTATTTTTATAGTAAATCCTGAGGCAGACATTATCACTTTCATTAACAGGTTTTACATGATTAGAAACAATCTTTTTTTGCAGCTTTTTTCTACTTTGTGGCATCTTGACATTTGTCCTTGAAAAAAGAAGTTGATTTGTTGTTTTTCTTCGCCAGTTGGTAACGACTCATTTAGGATGACTTTATTCAAAAACTCTTTAACAGTTTCATCTATTACTTCCATGGGAAAGTTATTATTTGTTAACGTTTGTTTTATTCTCGTAATTTCATTGTGGAAGGAATCCCAGTCACTGCAAACCCTATACCCTTTATGTAATAAAGTCTTAATTACTCCTATTTTGTACTTTTCAGGGCAGACACCATTGAAATTGACACAATCTCCGAGATTAGTTGACACTATATACATCGAAGTTTTTACAGTGTTATTGGATAAAGTAACTAAAATATCCAAAAACGGAAAGGAATTATTTTTTCCCAGTTCAAAAGTAAATTTAAGAACAGACTCCTCTCCAGATTTAGACTTCAGCCTTAATAACAAATTTACATTTTCAACGACAATAAAACAATCATCAACATATCGTACTTACATGGTGGGTTTTAAAAGGGGGTTATGTTCAAACACCTGATTCTCAATGTGGGGCCCAGAGCACTTCCCATACTAACTCCTTCACACTGTAAATATAAGTCACCGTTAATATTCCTAAACGGTGTTTTTGTTGTACAAAGTTCCAAAAGAGCTTTCAACGTTGCAGGCGGAATGTCAGGAGCAGCTATTTCAGGTTGATGATACGCGTTCTCCATAATTATCTCTATAGTCTCTTGAACTGGAACGTTAGTAAATAGACTCTCAACGTCTAATGAGGCCAATTTCCCTGAAGGTTTTCTATCTTTCAAAAGGGCTAGAAATTCGTATGTGGATTCAACTGCATACTTTTTTTGGGCTATGTCTTTTAATAATACTGTTCAGTTGTTTAGATATCTCATATGTGACGGTTCTAGCTTTTGAAATTATGGGGCCTAACGGAGGGTTCACTAGACGCTTGTGGATTTTTGAATTACCACACACATAACCTGGTCCATACTTTCCGACACACTTACTCATCTTCAGGGATTTGCTGTTGCTGTTGATGGTGCCTATATGTTTATTTATTTGACGTTTGAGGTCTTTGGGAATGTTCTTAAACTTGGTTTGGTCAGAGAGCAATTCTTGAATTTCTCTCTCATAGTAACTCTTGTCCAAGATAACGAAAGCGTTGCTTTTATCAGCTCCGGGTTACGATACTTTCGTTTTGGTTAAAAAGTTTAACTTTTTCATACTGTTGTTTGGTTAGTAGGTCCGTCATATATATATATATATATATATATATATATATATATATATATATATATATATATAATATATATATATATATAAATATATATATATATATATATATATATATATATATATATATATATATATATATATATATATATATATATATATATATATATATATATATATATATATATATATGAGAAAGGTTACATTAATCAGTCCAGGAGAAATTCATTTCTCTTCCAGTCTCCCCATTTCTTTCATTTTAAGTAAGAAAAAATAATTCTTTTTTCTAACTCCCACCTTTTTCGTTTTTCTGTTTTTATTCATCTTGTTTTTTCTGTGCTTCTTTTCCCTGAATAAATCCCATGAATAAAAATGGGGATTTCGTGGGTGGTATTTTATGGGGCTTCCTCTAAGATGTATATCATGAATAAAAATGGGAGTACAGTAGGTACTATTTTATGGGAAGGATACTTGATCAGGGCTCTCTCTCTCTCTCTCTCTCTCTCTCTCTCTCTCTCTCTCTCTCTCTCTCTCTCTCTCTCTCCCCTAGAAAACCAAGTAATTTCTGCATGAGTATGTTGTTTAACAAATGACTAGTATAATACGTTGAGCCTTGGAACCACCGGTGTTACTTATGGTCATAACTCATTTTATAACAACGTTTTCTTTTTTTCATAAAAGTCTATGTACTACAAAGTTACGCTTGATTTATTAATTGATTGATTCTTGCTTAAAGTTGGTGTTACAACTACCAAGGTCACACTTGAATATGAACATGCGTTTTTGAGATATCTAGGTAAAAAGATGTCAAGAAATGACAGGATAAGAGATTGCTAATGTGCCTATTCAACATTCCTCTCAAAATACAAAACAAAAACATTGAATTTATCATTATTATTTTTGTACATAACCCTGAAAAAAAACGCGTATGATTGCCTGACTAGACACCTTGGTCATTCCTTTCAGTGAATGCAAGCATAATTCTTATTCCTCTTTAAAAGAAACTTAAAAACTTGACCACTCTCTCTCTCTCTCTCTCTCTCTCCCTATCTCTCTCTCTCTCTCTCTCTCTCCAAGGCCCTCGAGTTCCCATTCAGACATATTTCCAAGATCATAATGAAGACGGATTTGGTCGAAGTCGAGCAAAGACTGACACTCACATCATCATCTCTTTCGGACATAAAACACGAAAAACCGTGACTCGACTCCGAATGGAAGCCTATCGGGGAAGCTGGAGTTCAGTGGGCTATCTTCAAAGATTGTGAATCACCTTATCAAGGGGTTCCTCTCTCTCTCTCTCTCTCTCTCTCTCTCTCTCTCTCTCTCTCTCTCTCTCTCTCTCAGAATAATCTGTACCCTTCGCTTCCTTCACCCCCTTATACATCCACACAAGGCCATAAAGATGACGGATATATATATTCACACACATATATATGTATATATATACACATATATGTATGTATATGTATACGTATATCTGTGTATGTATATATATATATATATGTATACGTACATACATGTATGTATATTACATATATATATATATATATATATATATATATATATATATATATATATATATATATATATATATATATATATATATATTTATATTTAGGAACAGTTACTGAATCCCAGACGAACAGGAGGCGGCCCGTAGTAGGAGCTCCCGGGAACGGTCGGGTCTGGGTCTTAACGGGTTACTAATCAGCCCCGTGGGATTTTCCCCCTCTTATCTATCGATCTCTCTTTAGCCTAGTTTCCTTCAAAGAGATTTTTTTTAGATTTTATTTTTGAATTATATACATACATACATACATACATACATACAAACATACATACATACATACATACATACACACACATATAGACTGGGAAAATATGAGTTTTCTGTACAGGAACACCAACAAAACATCTAGACTGGTTGTAGAGAACGCCTTCATAACTTGCGCCAGCAACACGATGGCAGGGAACACCGGAAACGGCTTTGAAGACAGCATATCTAGAAAAATCGTATACTCCACAGTAGCAAGGGAAACGAAGAAAAACGCAAGAGAACGCACGGAAAACGGACACCTGGAAGAAGGGATCAGAGAAAGACCAAGATCACGAGGGGTGGGGTCACACAGGAGGAGCTAGGCGATTATAGGATTAAAAGTACCCAGCACAGATATAAATACAGCTAGACTAGCGTCTGCTTATTGTACGGATACTTGATAATGTGGACTGTTTGTCCAAGAAAGCTTGTAACTTTTTCTGAATAAAAAACTCCGTTAGATACCATCTAGCTTGAATGAGGTCCTTTTAGTAATTCTACTAATGCACAGAACAATTGTGTATGTGATAAAGTTATCATATATATATATATATATATATATATATATATATATATATATATATATATATATATATATATATATATATATATATATATATATATATATATATATATATATATATATATATGTATGCTTTACCCCCTTCCGGAAATATTATGATGATGATATCGTGACCCTCAAGTGTTATTTTTACTCTCTCTTCTCTCTCTCTCTCTCTCTCTCTCTCTCTCTCTCTCTCTCTCTCTCTCTCTCTCTCTCTCTCTCTCTCTCCTCTCCCCTTCATTCAAAATACAAGTATCCTTCTGATGCTCTTTTCCCTCATCATAGCAGACTCAACAAAGCCGGACAAGAGGAGATAATATGCATCAACATCTTGTTGGTTTCAGGACAAGAAACGCTAAAATAAAGAACAAAAAAATATACCTGTTATTTTGCTAACGACGTCAAAGGAGACGAAATAATACGTCTTGTAGGAGATGAGCAATAAATACGAAAAGTCTTCTGAGCAGCAGTAGAGAATATAAACCCAAGGGCACATCGAACCTCCTGTTTTTACCCAAATCTCGACCCTTGAGCAGTTTCTACTAGTTCCTGTCAGCATTAGGCAGTCAGGTTTCTACACAGATTTGATTCAGTACATAATACAAAAGATTTAAAAGCACGCATACATAATACAAGCTATTATATACCATTATATTTCATTTGACTCATTAAACGGACAGTATAAAATAATGAATAGCCATAATACACTGACTTTATTCCCGCTCCACAGATGATATGCCCAGTTAATCAAATATTCTCTTCCTGGCTTTTGCAACATGGGTATGGTTATGGTTAAAAGATTTGCAGTTGTGTATATACACATGTATGTTTCTTGTGACATTGTCGGTTAGTCGTGACGTAACTACAGAGAAAGGGAATACAGAAAATGAGAAGGAAATTATTTGTGTGATATCTATAAGGATCGGGTTTGAGGTACCGTTTAGCTGAGTTATTGACAAATGTTAAAGTAATTGAAAAACTCGTCCCTTGCTGCCGACCACTGATCAAAATAAAGACAAAATTATCACTTGTTCACATTTAAAAAAGAATGTTAAACTTTCTTCTTGACTAGTTATTTCTTGACTGTTATAAACTGGATTATGGTCACTTTTAATATCAAGGCTACAACTGCTTCAAAACAAAGTTAAAATTTAACAATCTCCTTGGTACTGAAGCATCCAGTTTTATCGTCTCAGAAACTGGAGTAACTAGAAAATGTTCAATTTCTGTACTGTAAAACGTTCAGACTTCTCTACTGTAAAATGTTCAATTTCTGTACTGAACAATGTTCAGATTTCTGTACTATAAAATGGTAAATTTTTGTACTATAAAATGTTCAATTTCTGTACTGAACAGTGTTCAGATTTGTGTACTGAACAATGTTCAGATTTCTGTACTGTAAAATCTTCAGACTACTGTAATCAACTCATGACCGCATTCCAATTAAAGTCTTCTTGAGATTTTTATTATATTTAATAAATTTATTACGCCCAAAGACGTCAAACAAAGTTACATATTAGCAGTTACTTACAGTACATCAGAAATCAACAGAAAAAAATTACAGCATTGAATTATCAGTATATCAGTTACAAAAATAACATATATGAGATCGTATTCCATTATCACAACAACTGCAACAGACAGTTTAGCAACCACCAAAGTGTGGATGACGAGTCAAAATTAAGTCCAGGTGGTCATCTTTGAGTAAATATTGGCAGGTTTGAAGTAAATTTTGTCCTTGAGGTAACAGATTCCTGACAGTGGGGCAATGAAGGCAGTAGTGTTCAAGGTTATTGGCATTAGCAAGGTTACACAGTTTACATGAGGTGTAGTGTGGTATATCTAGTGTCTGTCCAACCTGCCACACAGGACGATATCCCAACCTTATCCTGGCACTTACGACATTATGCCTACGCACCATGAGTCCACGTCGCCGGTACTTGTGACTGCTCTGCAGAAAGTTATCATGATGTTGTATGGAAACACTAGTGCCCCTCTCTGCATCCCTACGCTGTACTGTACAGGCAAAAGCTGCTGAATATATTCTATGTTTAAGGCAGCGAAGTGAGGGCTCAACATTTCTGTCATCAAGTTCAAGCGTGCAGGCAGCTTTAGCAAGACTGTCCACCATGTCATTCCCAGCAAGCCCAATATGGGAAGGCATCCACATAAAGGACAAGACAAGCGAGGCATTGTAAGCAGCAGCGAGTTGACACAGTATGTCTCGCACAACACGGCCACAGCTGGGCCTAGAAGATGTCAGTGCCTGGAGTGCAGATTTGGAGTCACAGATCACCAATCCATTCACATTTCTTCTAACAAGTAGGGTTACTGCATCCCATATACCTTGAAGTTCGCAATAAGTGGAACTGGATGAGTTTGGCAACCTGCGACCATGCCACCCACCCTCAGGAGATTCTAAAGTGGGGGAGAACATAGCACATGCTGCACTTCCATCTGCCTGTACTGAGCCGTCCACGTAGATGTGGTGTCCTGCAGGAACTGAAATTGACACTTTGGCTATTGTTTCCAAAACCAGCTGCTTCTCTTGAGATTTTTCACAAAAGCAGTGTTCGTTAAAGGCTGTGACGTCCATTAGAGTGAATGATTAAGACCACTGACGTCAAAATCAGATAGTAGACTGCACAGGAAAAGAATATCTTGCAGGTATTCACTACTCGGCGCTACTCCAGTGCAGTTCAGTTCGGTTCAGAGGTATTGCCTTTGCATCGGCACTTCCTGAGACCCTCAGCCCTTATTTCTGAGCTTTTGTCTCTTGTTTCTTTCCTTCACATTCTGTTCAACATTTTTTTTCCCTATCTCTCTTCTCTTTCTCCTCTATGAAAAATGAAGCCTCTTGCAATATTTTGCTCACTTTCTTGACATGGCTGCTGTAGTTCTTTAAGATACTACCATGACTCTGCTTGGCTCTTTGCATTTCAGTATGAGGTGGTTATGATCTGCTGCTACCAACACAACCTGAAAGTAATCTGTCCTCCTCCATGCCTTTTCTTATCGTTTAGGGGTAGGCAACTTGCTCTACCTCACCAGAGTGATTGCAGATGGACTATTTTCATAAACTGTATCCTCTCGTATTTCTTTTTTCTATTCCCTATAGATTTCTAAAGCCACTTTTACTGCTGACCTCTTCCTTCCCGTTTTTATCATCATTTTCTCTTCCTTCTCTCTTTGTTTCCCCTCTCTTCGTCCTCTTGGACATTCTTACATCTATATTCCCATCTCTTCTAAATATTCATTAGTTCACTGTTCCCAACCTCTTTTACTTCCCCTATGCACACCAACAAATCACTTTCCATTTTTTTTCTACAACATAAACTGTATTTTTCTGCTCATGGTTCTCGTTTTCATTTTAGACATACTAATCTTCCCTTAATGCAGCAATTCCCCGTTTTCTATCTTTTGCAGCCTTTTCAATCTGTTTCTTTGATAGTCATCACCGCAGTGCTGTATAGTATATATATAGTATATATATAATGGTAGAGCTACTCTTCCGTTGAAGGACCGGTTCCATGTCGAGGTCTCTTACATCTGCTCTTTTAAATACTTCATCATTTCTTAAGTTTGCTTTTTCTTTCCTTATGTGGCTTCATGTGCTTCCTAAATCGGTTGGCAATTTCTGGGATTTCGTAGACTCCTCTGTGTTCCGGTTATGCCATCCTCTTCAATTTTCGACAAAATAATCAGGCATATCTGAATACGTAGAGCCACCTGGACGAGGTACTCATCATTCCTTAACTTCACTCCGGATACTGATAACCTAATCTGAAACTGGAGGCCATATTCGTACGGTAATGGGATTAAAAGATTTCAAATGGAGAAAATGCATTTCTGCACACGACACGCGGGGCCTGGACCTTCAGGGGTGTTGGGTTGGGTGGGGGGATATGTTTGTAACTGGAAACGGGGGTTGGGGGGACAGGGAGATAGGAGTACCGATCCATATGTCAGGAGGTTATATTCAGAATGAAGAACTCAGAAGCTTAAAAAAAAAAAAAAAAAAAAAAAAAAATCCAGAGAAATCGTTTAAAAGAAAATCGCCAACGGGGAAGACTGAATGCCTTCATTATACCTTAAATTCGGAGATGAAAGAGTTTCGTACAAGTTGAATAATCATGTAATTGGCGGAAATGAGAGAGAGAGAGAGAGAGAGAGAGAAAGAGAGAGAGAGAGAGAGAGAGAGAGAGAGAGAGAGAGAGAGAAAGAGTGGGAAGGGTAATTACTATCCGAGAAAGAAACCATATTACCAATGAAGTTAATGAAGCATAAGAAGGTTAAAGGCTCCGCCACAGAGAGAGAGAGAGAGAGAGAGAGAGAGAGAGAGAGAGAGAGAGAGAGAGAGAGAGAGACATGTCAGGGAGTTACGGTAACAAGGTAAACCCACCCCTTCAGAAGGAAGAAGGAGAAGAAAAAAGCGAATGTACCATTAATGAAGTAAATATTTGCCTCAAGGGTAAAGTTGCTTTAAAAGGTGGAAAGTGAAAAATGAGTTTCCGACATCAGAAAGTTCTACGATTAAAATGACGAAAATAATCAGAAGAATCCTGATTCTCGTCAAAAACAACGAATGATGAACATTTTCTAAGTAATATCTATGTACTGTGCAATGGCAGAGTTATAAAACAGCAAACATAAACGATATTAACAGCTACGAACCTCTGTGACTATGAGTGAACGCTAGACCGATGTGACAGTGCTGTGAGGGCTTTCAAATGACGTCAACCAGACCAGCCGCGGCAAACAGGGGTTAATGAGGAAGATTTACTTAAGCCTGCTAGGGAAACTAATCAGGGCCTTGGCAGAATGAGGAGAGGCTAGAGAGACGAAGAAGGATGTACTTTACAAAAATGGAAACAAAGTCTCAAAAATTATTCAGCTACTCTTATGTGTGTGTGTGTGTGTGTGTGTGTGTGTGTGTGTGTGTGTGTGTGTGTTTTGTGTACTCGTTCGTTTTGGGATCAGGAAACGTATGATTTGAAGTTTGAAAATTCTTACAGGATATTAAACCAGGGTCAGCAACGACTAAAACTAAAATTTATCCGAAAGGCTGCTATTTTGTTTCTATTTCCTTTTAATTCTTATGGCAACTAGTTACTCCCCTAGCTTAACTGGCTTTACGTGTCGTCCCAACCAAACCCATCAAATCAAATTACACAGAATTCACCAAATTTATTATGACAAAATAGTATTTTGGTTTTCGTCCACACAAACTATTGCTATTAATGTATGCCTATTAAAGGAAACAAAATTTGCTATTTATTCGGAGTGTCTTTTGAGAACAATGACCAAGATGTACAAAAGGGGGTAAAAATTTGAGAACTGATGAGACCGAAAGCTTTAAGATTTAACCATTTCAAGAACAGGTATTA
>NC_089789.1:6854114-6896614 GCF_040412425.1 Macrobrachium rosenbergii | reverse complement strand
TTACTCCTCAAGTCTTAGACATAGGAGTCATGTCTACGGCAAACTATTTTCAGCAGACTGTTAGGTTTGGTTAGGTTAGGTTAGGCCCACGTGCACAACTGTATAGAAACAAAGGGGGTATGACGCCACCTTTCCTGGAAATGATGCAACTTGCGTCTCTCACAAAAAAAAAAAACCGGAACGCTAAGTCAACGAAAATGTCTATCAAATTGGCTGTAATGGTTTTGAGGCGGACACGAGACATGCAATTGTATCTCTAAATTTGCAGAAAAAACATGCAAATTACGTCCAGTATCCAGGAAAGAAAACGTAATTGGTGCATACAATTTTTTTTTTCATCAATAACCATACCTTTAGTTAGACAAAGAGAAGCTGCACAAGAAGTAAGTCTAGACAAGAAGTTACACAAGAAGTAAGGCTAGACAAGAAGAAGTTACACAAGAAGTAAGGCTAGACAAGAAGAAGTTACACAAGAAGTAAGGCTAGACAGGGAGAAATTGAAGAAGTTACACAACAAGTAAGTAGACAAGAAGAAGGTTAGACAAAAGAAGTAAGGCTAGACAAGAAAGTTACACAAGAAGTAAGGCTAGACAAGAAGAAGTTACACAAGAAGTAAGGCTAGACAAGAAGAAGTTACACAAGAAAGGCTAGACAAGAAGTTGCACAAGAAGTAAGGCTAGACAAGAAGAAGTTAACAACAAGAAGCCTTGACAAGAAGAAGGCTAGACAACAAGAAGTAAGGCTAGACAAGAAGAAGTTGCACAAGAAGTAAGGCTAGACAAGAAGAAGTTACACAAGAAGTAAGGCTAGACAAGAAGAAGTTACACAAGAAGTAAGGCTAGACAAGAAGAAGTTGCACAAGAAGTAAGGCTAGACAAGAAGAAGTTGCACAAGAAGTAAGGCTAGACAAGAAGTTACACAAGAAGTAAGGCTAGACAAAAGAGAAGTTGCACAAGAAGTAAGGCTAGACAAGAAGTTACAAGAAGCTACACAAGAAGTTGCACAAGAAGTAAGGCTAGACAAGAAGTTGCACAAGAAGTAAGGCTAGACAAGAAGAAGTTGCACAAGAAGTAAGGCTAGACAAGAAGTTGCACAAGAAGTAAGGCTAGACAAGGAGAAGTTGCACAAGAAATATGCTAGACAAGAAGTTGCACAAGAAGTAAGGCTAGACAAAGAGAAGTTGCACAAGAAATAAGGCTAGACAAGAAGTTGCACAAGAAGTAAGGCTAGACAAGAAGTTGCACAAGAAGTAAGGCTAGACAAGAAGTTGCACAAGAAGTAAGGCTAGACAAGAAGAAGTTGCACAAGAAGTAAGGTTAGACAAGGAGAAGTTGCACAAGAAGTAAGGCTAGACAAAGAGAAGTTGCACAAGAAATAAGGCTAGACAAGAAGTTGCACAAGAAGTAAGGCTAGACAAGAAGTTGCACAAGAAATAAGGCTAGACAAGAAGAAGTTACACAAGAAGTAAGAAATAAGACAGAGAAGAAGTTACACAAGAAGTAAGGCTAGACAAGAAGTTGCACAAGAAATAAGGTTAGACAAGAAGTTGCACAAGTAGTAAGGCTAGACAAAGAGAAGTTACACAAGAAGTAAGGTTAGACAAGAAGTTGCACAAGAAATAAGGCTAGACAAGAAGTTGCACAAGAAGTAAGGCTAGACAAGAAGTTGCACAAGAAGTAAGGTTAGACAAGGAGAAGTTGCACAAGAAGTAAGGCTAGACAAGAAGTTGCACAAGAAGTAAGGCTAGACAAGAAGTTGCACAAGAAGTAAGGTTAGACAAGAAGTTGCACAAGAAGTAAGGCTAGACAAGGAGAAGTTGCACAAGAAGTAAGGCTAGGCAAGGAGAAGTTGCACAAGAAGAAAAGTAACTTTAAACAAGCAATAACTTCAGAGTAAGACACTTTAGTAGGTTGCTACGCTTGAACAGGCTGAAGGCCAAGACTGTAAGATGCTATGTAGGGCTTCAAGTTCATTTCTTGAAGTTTCGTCTTAAGCCATTCCTTGACTTAATCTGGAAAACATGAATTCAATATAAGAAAAGTATGGCGCCATCATTATGAAAAGAACACGATCGATAAGGGAATTCGACCTATAAATAAAACTACGAAAAGGACCCGATCTATACGGGAATTACACCAGTGAATAAATGAGAGAAGATTATACAACCTTGACACAGTAAGGGGACGAAATAGGTTAAAAACAAACACTTCAAAAAGTGCAGGGAAAGTAATTTCAGTAACATTTTAAAGATGTAAACATTCGAATTATGTTTTTTTATCATTTTAAAACTGGCAACATGTTCAAAGCAACGGAGTCGTAGAACAGAACAGAATATAGAATTTAGGCCAAAGGCCAAGCGCTGCGACCTATGAGGTCATTCAGTGCTGAAACGGAAATTGACAGTAAAAGGCTTGAAAGGTGTAACGGGAGGAAAACCTCGCAGTTGCACTTTGAATCAATTGTTAGGGGAGGGTGAAGAGTAAGATGGAAGAAAGAGAATATGAACGGAGGCACAGTAAGAAAAAAAAGGGGGTGATTGCAGCTAGGGGCCGAAGGGACGCTGCAAAGAACCTTAAGTAATGGCTACAGTACATCGCAGGAGGTGCACTGACAGCACTACACACCTACGGGGGCAAAGGAGTCGTTGACTAGTGAACTGTTCAGTGACTGTATACAAATGTGTGTGTCCGGAGTTTAGTTCGGAATGTGTGGGTCGTTCAACGAAATTGTTGTCTACCAGAACCATTGAACACAGAGGCCTAAGTTCGAGGACCCTTACCAGCAGGTAAGCCACCTCAGTCCTCCATAAGAGAATACTGTCACGGCTTGTGCAACGGTAATTTTATTTTTTCTGATTTTAGTATTTTATGTAAAGCTCCGTTTGAAACCGAGCAAAGACTGTTACAGACCTTTTATAGAGCGAAAATAAAACCGAGCTTGAATATAGATAATTCTTCCTTCAGCAGGAAAGTATTTTTTTGTCAATGGGATATAAGGATGTTGGTATTTTATTTCTACAGAAACGTCGTTGCACGTAGTGTGAATAAAGGAGAGAAAAGAATATTGAGGTTTGTTTTGGCATTGCAGTTCCTCTCCCGATTAAGGTTTTCCTACAGAAGCCCTCAAGTCACAGCTACGTCAAGAATCTGCTAATCATCGTACCTCTGGTATCTAAGTCTAACGCTCGATAAACACCTATAATAATAAGAAGGACCATTCTACTAATCAAACCCCCCCCGCCCCCGCCCCCCACTCACTCCATTCTGTCAGCCATCGAAATCTGAACTCCTTACGATCTGCACCCGAAAAATAATAATAAAATATGTCGTGTGTGTGTGTGTGTGTGTGTGTGTGTGTGTGTGTGTGTCACGCACTGCGGTGTTGTTGCAGCTGCTCATCAAGACACGGTTATGGGGTTGTAAGTTGGTCAGGATTGTTTATCTTAGATATATGTTTCTTTCGAGAGGATCCTTCGTGGTATAATGTACGGTAAAATATATATAATTGATGCACACAAAGTTTCAAGGTGTCATAACCAGCAAGCATGTAAGATTAACAAAAATTCAAAAGTTCACGCAGAATATCTGAGGCTTATTACATAAGTACGTAAACAATGCATGTTCATTTTTGCTATCTATTCTGTGTGAAGCAGATATCCAACCCCCACCCCCCGCTCTCTCTCTCTCTCTCTCTCTCTCTCTCTCGTTTTCCTTGACTTCTAATACATAAGCATTGCATTTTTATACCTTCTATCTAATCTGCATTAAGCGAGGATTCTCTCTCTCTCTCTCTCTCTCTCTCTCTCTCTCTCTCTCTCTCTCTCTCTCTCTCTCTCTCTCTCTCTCTCTCTCTCTCTCTCTCTCTCTCTCTCAGCCTTCCTTAACTTCTTCTAGTACATAAGCAATGCATGTTTATACATTCTATCTGTTCTGTATGAAGAAAACATATTCCTCTCTCCCTCTCCGTTTCCCTAACTTCTAGTACATATGCAATTTATGTTTATACTGTCTATCTGTTCTGTATTAAGCACAGACGCCCCCCCCCCTCTCTCTCTCCTCTCTCTCTCTCCTGAGCTTCTAGTACATAAACAATGCATGTTTATACTTTCTATCTATCCTGTATAAACCACATCTCTCTCTCTCTCTCTCTCTCTCTCTCTCTCTCTCTCTCTCTCTCTCTCTTTCTCTCTCTCTCCTTAACTTCTACAATAGTCGACCTGGCGCTCACCTAAACATTACCAGACAAATATCACCTGCTGCGCCATAATCGACTCACCTAAGGTGACCGCGTTTCCTCATATAGGTAACTAGGTCACAGGTCGGATGCGCTAAAGGTCCCTTACAGACGACTTTTAAATCAATTCGGATAACAGGATGCAGCGAAAGTGAAGCTGCAGGGCCCCTGCCTGTTGTAGGACGGAGGTGGGGCGGGGGATGAGATGAGATTAGGGGGAGGGAGCCGTTATTTTCACGACCTTCAGAATATCACAGGGAAGGAGAGTGCCGGGGATTGCTCAGCACGCATCATCACGCGAACGGAATGATTGACCCTCGTTGAGGGGATTCAGAATTTCCACCTTCCGTCGTTGTAACGCCAGCTTGCGAAGCTCCTTTATTCGAACAGTCAATGTAAACGAGACTTGCATTTAAAGAAGCATCTGTTAGGAGTGTTTCTCGTCACTTACGGGGGAAGGATATCTTTAAATAAAAGTCACAAGACCCATGTGGAATTCGAATTGAGAAGTTTCTAACACAATTAGACAGGTAAATCAATAAATGATCGTCCTGAGTCTGTAGCGAATAAATAAATAATTCTATAAAAAGTAAAGAAATCTTAAGGTAAATCTCACAGAACCCACGATAAATAAATGGATAAACGCTACTCTTATTCATCCCAAGCCTAACTCTCTTTGTTGACGGATCGAACGTCATAATTCACCACTGCAGAAAGAAAGAAAAAATTACTGCTCATCTCTTAACATCACAAGAAAGTCCACAAAACAACAATAGCCGTGTCTTCCCGCAGAACATCCAGGAAGTCCGGAAAGGAAAGAATAAAGAAAGAAAAGAGAAAAAAAAGCATTGCATGGCTCTTCGACCGCAAAGCAATCATTTTTACGGTGGTCGTACGCCGAAAGCGAAAGTGTCCACGGGTAATAATTTTTTTTCTTCCTTTAAAGCTCTTTCTGTGCTACAGGGAAGGTGATTTGAGGTTCGTTTATGCTTGGTGATGACGGGTCCATTTCTTCAAGATAGAGCGTGCGGACTATGTTGTCTCGATCTTATCAAAATGAAGATTCATTACAGAAGGTAAACGTAATTAAATCTAATTACAGCGTTTTCATATATACATACACACACACACACACATATATATATATATATATATATATATATATATATATATATATATATATATATATATACATAGTATATACAGTATATATATATATATATATATATATATATATATATATATATATATATATATATATATATATATATATATATTGTAGGCCCTCCGGGCATTCACCATCCAAACAAAACACGACCCATAACAAAAATATATGCTACAGAGACTATATTTACATCTTAGTGATAATCTAAGTTATAAGCATATGAATTTACAATTCACTGAGAATGTATGTTTAAATAATGAAGGGAACTTTTGGTGAGAACATAAGAGTAAGTAAAATCAAATTTTACTGGAAAGATACTATACCATAAATTGTTCTAGTGAAAAACTTTAGCGAGAAGGTGACCTAAATTGAAATTTTTCTTGAAAAGAGTCTTAATGACCATTGAATTTGACAATGATATTTATTAAAATAATTAAATCCAAATTTGACTTTGAAGTTCTAAAATGCAGGTTTCAATTTTACAGTCACGGTATATATTACACTAAAAGTAATTAATACTTTTGCACCACGATGATGGCGCCTAAATTTTACTAAGATGTGTCTGGAGGGCGTATTTACATTTTAGTTAGAACCATTCTAGCGCGGATTGAATTTTGTAAAGATATTTGTTTCGGCAAAATTCAGATCTTGGAGATGTTTAAAAAGTAAATTTATTCCAATTAGGAAGTCTACAGGACGCTTGGAATACATATTCAGGTTGAACTTAAATAATGAACATTGAATTCAGCGTATTAGTTTACATCTATATTACTGAGAAATATCTAAGAAAAAATGGCAAGTTTAACGAAAAAATTCCAGCTAGTACATTTTAATTTTACTGTATTCCATTAAATTCCAGTAAATAACTATGCAATTCAACGAGAAATATTCAGGCAATAAAATGTAATTAAACATGGTTAATAAAAAACGAAAAAAATATGTAATGTTCTGTTTATAAAAGTAAGAGGTCCTCGTAAGAAGAAAACTTATCATTGTAAAATGATGTAAATACTATGAAATAACTGTAAAACTGCATTGTTGTATTTTTCTAATAAAAGATTAAAAAAATAAATTTTACTGATAATATTCAACAATAATCTTGATAAGAAACACTCGATTAAGCAAACCGTGCCTCCTTGTTTGCTTTAAAGAGGCCAGAGGTCCACATCAGACCTCCTACTCCCTTGCAAATCTCACAACAGCAACTAGCGAAGTCAATGCAGCCATTACTAAAAAAGATAATATATAATAAACTATAATTTCCTTTTAACCAAAGCAACCAACAGAGTCAATGCAGCCATTGCTGAAAAGATTATAGCCTTTAATAAACTTGACATTTTCTTCTCAAAGACAATATCCGGATCACCAAGAACTTTCTTCTTTATAGACCCTAAAACTCGCTGTTAAATCAGCTCTACCCTTCACGCACGCCAAAAATTGCAAGATGAGAGAGAGAGAGAGAGAGAGAGAGAGAGAGAGAGAGAGAGAGAGAGAGAGAGAGATGCAACGCTTGCGTTTCCTTGCTTCAATGGCTTCCAAAAAAATGAAAGAAAATATTAAAAAAGAAAGTTCTGGAAAATACAACGTGAGCACGTGGGTATGAGGTGTGTTCAAAATAGCTTCACCAAATGGAAAGGAACTGGAATTAGAATGTAAAATTTAGGCCAAGCGCTGGGACCCGTGAGGTCATTCTTCAGCGCTGAAAAGGAAGTTGTGAGTAAAGAAGGTTTAAAGGTGTAACAGGAAGAAACCTCGCAGCTGCACTATGCAACAATTGTTAAGAGAGGGTGGAAAGCAAGACTTGAAGAAAGAGAATATGAAAGGAGGTACCGAAAAAGGAATGAAAGAGGTTGCAGCTAGGGGCCGAAGAACATTAAATAATGCCTACAGTGCACCCCGTGAGGTGCACTGAAGGCACTACTTCTCCTACGGGAATAATCTTATTTAAAAAAGCTTTAACGACTCAAAACTTGTCAACAAATGAGATTCTGATAAATACAATGGAATATTTGTTTAAAGTAGCTAGTCAACTCATAATAATACTCTTCCCTTTTTGTTTTTAAACAATGAAATGCATCGCGGTGAGTTACGTAAGATTCATCGCTTCAAAAAACCTCTAGACAGTAGCTTATGTAACCTACAAAGGCGTATGTGTACATTTAAACAAATTAATAATTATTAATAATAAGCTTTTCATAATGTTTTCTAACTATAAAATGCTTCATACTGAGTGTTTTACTTCAAGGCCACTGTACGATAAGATTTAATTAATGTTTTGAACGAGGGCAAATATTTGATCACAAAACAATTCACAGCACATTTTAGGGTGTAGGCAACCCCTGTAAGACAATAGTGGAGTCACCCCCCCCCCCACCTTTCCCCAACTACGCATCAGTACTAAAACTTTCCATTTTACGTTCTTTTTTCTTGAGTTGCTCTGCAAGATCATTGTCTTTTAGCTTGAATAATAATAATAATAATAATAATAATAATAATAATAATAATAATAATAATAATAATAATAATAATAATAATAATTAGGTAGGCCTAATTATTTTATCTGGGATGTCTATTTTCACAATATATTTTGTTTACGGTTTGTTCATATCCACAGGAATTTTACTGTCGAAAATTATTGTATGAGCACGCAAGAAATAACAAAAGAAAAATATAAAAATAAAAGAATACACAAAATTCACGTGACACCTATTCGCCAAATACACGAGGATAAAAATAATTGCAGTGAAAGTTTCCCACTCTCAGGGTTTCTAGTGTAAGCTTAAGAAAACGGGATTCTTTTGCTACCGTTGTCATTATAATAATAATAATAATAATAATAATAATAACAGCTGCCTGAAAATGCGTAACCTAAAAGCATATTGAAGAAAAAGAGAGGCAAAGCCATTAACGGTTGGAATTGAACTGAATACAGAATTTAGGTTAAAGGCCAAGCACTGGGACCTATGAGGTCATTCAGCGCTGAAACGGAAATTGGCAGTAAAAGGCTTGAAAGGTGTAACAAGAGGAAAACCTCGCAGTTGCCCTATGAATCAATTGTTAGGAGAGGGTGGAAAGTAAGGTGGAAGAAAGAGAATATGAAAGGAGGTACAGTAAAAGGAACGAAAGGGGTTGCAGCTAGGGACCGAAGGCATGCTGCCAAGAACCTTAAGTAATGCCTACAGTGCACCGCATGAGGTGCACTGATGGCGCTAGCCCCCTACGGGTTCCGTCTGTTGGTAAAGTGTATCGACCACAATTCTTGATCAGAAGCTCCAAGAGGACGTGATCCTTTCAGGAGAGTTGACAGATGTTTCCCTCTGTCTCGTTCTCCCAAAGCAATTGTGATCGTTACCTGTTTCTTCGTAATAAATTTGAAGTCATTCCTTTCGTAAGTGCTGGGATGAGGATGGTAACTATCTCATTTCCAACCACTTACCTTAAAAGTTTTTATTTTTAATAGTCCTAAGAGTAGTAGTTTTAAACCAGTGTTTGTATCACTACCGATGTTTTTTAACAGCTTTCATTCAGATTTTATAAAGCGATTTTATGACTAAGAGAAATATTTCATGGCTAAAAGAAGTGCATTTATGTGACTATTCCAATCTCTACACAATTCTACAAATATACATAAAAACTTATTATAAGCATACTTATTTTATCAAGTCGCATATCTTGGCAACTTTGATCATTGCCATGTCATGGAAGTTTATGAAACCAAATAAAATTCTCCCGCTGAACAATAAACCAACTTATTATGAAACTGAAACAATTCAGTATCAAATAAAAAAAAACAGCGTCTGTATTACAGTAAGTAAGGAGCACACGTGAATGTTATGCCCCTGGTGTGATAATATCATATCAGCAACAACACTAGCGAAGCCCTGCAGTAGAACATACGAGTGCTCTCTCTCTCTCTCTCTCTCTCTCTCTCTCTCTCTCTCTCTCTCTCTCTCTCTCTAGCGCGCGTCTATTTCAGACGAAGCCTTCTAAGTCTGTCCCGCCTGCGCTATTTCAGTATTGCGTTAGGTATTTTTTCCTCTGTATCCCTTCAGAATGTCAGGATTACGCGTCGACGCAGCGCATGCCATGAACGTAATTTTCATAACGACGGCTTTTTGTAAGAGGTGACCTGACTGCTCAAGTCAGTTGAAACGTAGGTCTAGTGTAGGCTGTAGGGGGATTGCAAAGGTCTTGCCTCTTACTGACACATACGGCAACAAAAGCAATAGCAACAATTACAGCACATGCCAATAACAACAATTACAAACAAATAATACACCGCTTTTCGAAAGAACTGAGCTGGCTACTCAAGTCGGTTGAAATGTAGGCCTACTGTGGGCATAGTGGGATCACAAATTGTTACTTTTCGTTGACACATCAGAAAACACAGACAACAATAATAACAACAAAAAACCAACAAGCATAATATAAAGAAACCATACACTTATTCCTAAAAGTAGAAATATTTCTAATTTCATAACAGATCAAGCTTAGCTGCTATTTTTATGGTAAAGTTCTCGTTATGATTTGCGGGATGGAATGACGCATATAGTCACAATGAACGCTTCGAATTCTCCATACAGTGAGACAAAATCCCGTAAGCTATTGTTTCACTGTTCCAGGCGGGTGAAAATGCAAGACAAGCAGAAATGAATTGGAATTTACAAAATTATTCAAATTACGAACTTACACAGGACGGTTCTATATTATCAAGCAAAAATCTATTATCAAATGGGGATAATGTACTAAGAAGATAATCCCCGTCGCATGAATACAAATGAAAAATTACTTTGAAGTTAAAAGGCCTTTATTAATCATCTTATTTCAAGTGTAATCTGTTCTAACAATAGACTATTAAAATAAACTACGAATGCTCGCCGAATGCGACGAAAAATAAAAATTATTATAAAAATAGAACTTTCCATAGTTACCAGGTCACCTTTTCCACACCGAAAAAAAGACAGATTTTTCCAGCTGAAGAGAGAGAGAGAGAGAGAGAGAGAGAGAGAGAGAGAGCACACTGGGAAAACGTCGCTTTTAATCATTTCCGGTTTTTCCTAAAACGGGTGTTCGAGGTCCAGCAGACTGTAAAAGGGAGGGGGAGGCCAGCTGAGCAGACGGTTATGACCAGTTCATAAGGAAAAGAATGATATCTGTGTGTGTGTGTGTGTGTGTGTGTGTGTGTGTGTATATATATATATATATATATATATATATATATATATATATATATATATATATATATATATATATATATATATATATATACTGAGATCATTTTAATTTGTATGGCTCCAACATAGGCCTAAGTAGACCTGCTCCTTATACCGGTACATGAACCAAATGCTCTCAAAGTACCCCAAGTGAAATACAAAATGCCCTTAAATCTCAAATATTGGTATCCAGTCTGAGAACAGGACATTGATCCCAGAACAGCGAAACATATTTACATTTTCTAAGCCACTCCGAAGGAACGCTGTCCTTCACTGTTGAATGAAAATGGGTGAATGATGCCTAATCTTTTCGTAAGTTCAATAATATTTTTTTTTAACAAAAAAACACACACATTATGTGTGTGTGTGTGTTTGTTCCCAGGCTGAGTGAATTTGATATTAAACGACATCTGAGCTTAAATGTTTGTGATTCTATTGGCCTTTGATGTGGCAGTTCAAATGATTAAGATATATATATATATATATATATATATATATATATATATATATATATATATATATATATATATATATATATATATATATATATATATATATATATACATATACACATATACATATACACATATATATACATATATATACTTCACCTTTATCTTCCAGTCTTTTGTCTTGCTGTACACCCACTTCAAATCCTTCCTTGCACTCTCTTATGCGCTGAATTTGTGCGCACATACGCACAAATAAAAAAAAGGAGAGGTGTCAAAACAAACCTTCCCATCACAGTCAACAGGCCATTTCCAAAATTTGCAATGAGAAATGCAATCGCCTTACCGTAAATCCATCGACTCGACAATGACCGACTGACCTTGTAACCCAAGTCAGCGTTCTATAATAGATTCTGAATCATGAGTATTGAATTTCTCGTCCTAAAAATTTTTGCGTTGATCTCGAAACGATGTTGCTACGTACAAGAAACGAGGCCAGATTGATTTTGATTCGATTTTATGAAATTGAGGTACTTTCGGCCATTCGGCGCATAAAAGAGTGCAAGGAAGGATTTGGAGTGGTTGTACAGCAAGACAAAAGACTGGCAGATACAGGTGAAGTACAAGGATCGAACGGTGGAACTGGGAGAGAATCCAACAGTTGCACCAAGAAGTAACAGTTAGAGGTGTTGGACAGCAAGATCCATGACAGAAAAAGGGAGTGGAGGTAAAGTAAAAGGCTACTGTAAAATGTGGGTGCAGCTAGGGGCCGAAGGGACACTGCAAATACCCTTCACAGTAATGCCTACAGTGCACCTAGCGAGGTGCACTGACGGAACTCCGCAGGAAATGCCTCTTGCTTGACTGTACAACACAAGGGCATAGCGGCTACGACGAAGTCTCTCTGTTGCACAGCATAAAAAAAATGAGAAGTTAATCCATTATGATAACTCCTGTCTCCTTAACTAAAGAACAAACTGGCGTCACAGGAGCGTTTGCCTGAGAGAGAGAGAGAGAGAGAATTTTATTATCCAAGTCAGCTTACGTCATGGGGATTTCCATTCCAGTTCGGCGTCCGCCGTTTCCCCGTCTGTTTACGTAATCCCGCACGAGTTCCGCAAGGCCGTTCCACGGTCTTTCTAGGCCGTGGGCATTTTATACCACATACAAGGAACTTTTCTACTGCGTTACCATTTCGTTTCTTGCATTTTATATAACTGGCAAGAGGCAAGAAGCCTCGCACAAAGGACTTGGCAAATTCCTCCTAAAGTATCCTGCGTGTCTTTGTTTAGCTGCGACTGGCAACATACAATTTCGTCCATACTCCACCAAAACTTTGACCTTAGTTGTCAAGGTCCCTTACACACATTATGTATCAATACCCTCTTGCAATATTCTAAGCATCTTCCTCTAACTGTAAAGGCAGAATTTCTGCCTTTATTAGTTCTTAATTGGAGGGGTGGGTAGAGCTCTCGGCTAGCACGCTGATGGCCCAGCGTTCGACTCTCCGACCGGCCAATGAAGAATTAGAGGAATTTATTTCTGGTGATAGAAATTCGTTCTTCGTCATAATGTGGTTCGGATTCCACAATAAGCTGTAGGTCCCGTTGCTAGGTAATCAATTGGTTCTTAGGCACGTAAAATAAATCTAATCCTTCGGGCCAGCCCTCTCTAGGAGAGCTGTTAATCAGCTCAGTGGTCTGGTTAAAGTAAGATATACTTTTCTGCCTTTATTTCAGCAAAACCCTTAAATTCCAGCGTAAGTATCCACGACATCAATATTTCCGCGTTCTCGGAATCAAGCAAACATGCCAACATACTTTAGCCCGTATCAAGTTGGCTACACAAAATGACTAAGCGCTGATCAATAGGAAGAAGGTCAGGAGTCCGTTAGATACCCTTACCGTGTATAGACACCAAACAGATACCTAGTAATCCAACCCATTACACGTGGTAGCTTAGTCTAGCTTGGGCAGGATAGAACGGGGATGGTTTGCTCAAATGAGAGAGAGAGAGAGAGAGAGTTTTAAGTAACAGTCCCAGTTTAAAACTACAAAATTATCCTTATTTTGACTTCACAATCAACATAACAGGTTTAAAAGTAAAGCGAAAGTCTGTAGGCCTATCCGAATTTTGAATGTATATCTCGAACAACAAGTCATTCCTACGGGTCCCTCTGATTCATGCGGCATCCGAAACAAGTTCGATCAAACTGGCATCCGATCGGAAATCTATTTCTAGCTGAAGACGGGATCTAGAGAGGCTCCCGGAAGCTCTAGGCTTAGTCCGTCCTTTGTACCGTATTACAAGAACTAACTGCTCATTATTCTTATCATTATTATCATAGCAATAATAGTCTAATTGAATATATTTTGCAATAGTAATAAGAGTAATAAAGTAGTCACTCCAAAGGAGTTTTCGCCAATTAATTGCCTGTCATAATTCTAATTATTTTCCGCTTCGTCCTGCTACCGCCCCCCGCCCCCACCCCGACAACTCGTTTCCCCAGCTCGCGTTCCCCTACTCTCAAAGAGAGAGAGAGAGAGAGAGAGAGAGAGAGAGAGAGAGAGAGAGAGAGAGAGAGTAAAACCTTCCTCTAAAATCTAATGCTTATAACTATTGCAGAAGCTAGCATCTACACAATTCATAGTTTCTGTACCATAGGTTGTTTATAAAAGAACACGACTGGTATGTGCATCAATGGCTATGACTTTAAGCTATCTATTTATATGCTCTCTCTCTCTCTCTCTCTCTCTCTCTCTCTCTCAATATATATATATATATATATATATATATATATATATATACATACATGTAAATATTTGTTTATATATATATATATATATATATATATATATATATATATATATATATATATACATAAGTATTTATCCATGTATATACGTATGCATAAATTTTTTGTATAAATACATATCTATATATATAACATGTATGTGTATATATTCAATATAATTTATAGATAGAATATATAGATATATATATATATATATATATATATATATATATATATATATATATATATATATATATATATATATATATTTAAAATAAATGTATGGACTTGCAAGATCATCCTTAAGTATTGTGACTGTAAACAAGAATGAATAAATGATTCAGTAATGAACATCATGAAAAAACAAAGTATTCTGGACCATCTTTGGTACCAGCAAGCATTTAAGAGATTCTGCCCAGCGTTTCGGCGGGACGTTTAAACAATCATCAGGCCAGCAAGCAAGCAACTTGCTTGCGAGCAACATCTCAGTTGAAAATGAATTGTTAAGGAAGCAATTTGAAGTAGTCTACATAGCAAAGCAATTGTTATGTTATTCTCTTATCATTGCATTTACGCCATAACAACATTGCTTTGTAAAGCTGATTGTCAGTTTCCAAGTTATAATAATAATAATAATTATCGCGTTTCATGGTAAAACAACATTGCTGCATGACAAGTAAGAGATCCATGACTGAGCAAGAATACAGAGAGAGAGAGAGAGAGAGAGAGAGAGAGAGAGAGAGAGAGAGAGAGAGAGAGAGAGAGATTAATATACGAAGAAATTCCTTTCCGTGGCATGGTCCCTCATAGCAAATAACAGCGTCACAAAAAGCACCCCAGTGAATCCATGATTCCTGACCAATAAAATATTTGCAAACGCAGCAAAACGAACATAAAACAAAGCTTGTTTTTTTCTTCCAGAATGACAACGCCAAGGTCTTCTTGTGCCTACAACAATAAACAAGGTCTCATCACGGCGTTTCAAGTTCGGAATCAGAGAAGCGGCGAATCCTTGGAATATAGAAAACACGTTCTGCCTACAACGGCCAGTCAGTCTATTTCTAAACCTGTATTTCGATGGCGGACGTCGTTGCCGTGCATAATACAAATAGGGAATCAATCAATTGTTTTCTATTCTCGAATGCGGTTAAATTAAGATTTTCTCTTTATATGATCATATTCGGTCCAGGTAAAACCGCATTTGCCAGGTTCTGTTCGCACCCGCCAAGCTATCTCTTCTCGCATTTGCCTTGTGGCAGTTCGTAATTACCGGTGACGGTTTCATTCCCTTTATTTCATATCTTTGAAATTCTCCCCCTGCTTTCTACATTCCCGGTTCTTACAATCTTCCTGCTTTTAAAAGGCCGGTCAATCGCTTCGCTGTAAGTTAAGTGCCATTTATTCTTCCTCCTCTCTTTTGACCTAGGCTAAAGGTAGTAGGGTGCTTGTACTGTATGTGTGTGTGTGTGTGTGTGTGTGTGTGTGTGTGTATATATATATATATATATATATATATATATATATATATATATATATATATATATATATATATGAGACCAAGAAGACAACCAGTCTATCGAGGGATAAGCATAAGTAGAAGCAATTAACGAATGCTGGCTTTATTCCTGAAGTACCTCCAAATATGAGCGTCATTATGGAAGTTAATCCAAGGCACGGTAAGATCCTAAGAGTCAGCTGACTTGCCAAAGGGTACCAAATGAGCAAGAATGCATACGAACCCACCCCCAACATTCTTCCTTCCCCCCACCCCCCTTTCCCGCTTATCTCTCCTCCTGAGTATGAGTGCGTGCACTTATGCGCAGTTTAGACTTAAACCCTACGATTTAAGAAAAAGTAGATTCGCATTCAAAAAAGGGTTTAACTAAAGAGGAAAAAAATATTCCCTCAACTTCTGATGCAATATACCCAAGCATCGTAATCGTCTCGGAAGCGTTGCGTCATTACGAACTATATAACTTTACCCTGTCGAGTAAAAGGTGAACAGGTTCTCCAAAAGCTGTACGACCAGATCTAAGGTTCCCAGAACTTATGACTAACGAAAGGTTTTCACACTGCACTGGCACCAGTCGTCCTATTAAGACATCACTTAATTCTTTGTGACGTTTCCACGACTTGGTTAAAACAACGACTAAGTGACAGACTTTGTGGAGGCAGGTCATTTATAAATAAACAAATATATATATATATATATATATATATATATATATATATATATATATATATATATATATATATATATATATATATATATATACACACACACACACACGATTTAATTCATAACGACGAGAAATTCCCGATTTCCCTCCACAAAACCTTAAGAGTTTTCTTATATAGGAACAGACTTTCGGAGAATTTGACTTCTTTTAAATACCTAATACATCCGATTCTAATGTGAGTGTAACGTAATAACACGAAATACCTTTCATTTGCGCGTTCATGGTCATAAACACCGTTGTCCATAGACCGATATGTCTACAACGTGCACAGTTCTCTCTCTCTCTCTCTCTCTCTCTCTCTCTCTCTCTCATAAAACCGACAAGTCACAGTTCCTCCTTTCCATTTTGTTTTCCTATATTAGCATGAATGATCACTTACGTTTACAATACTGCTCCAAACTACTTGTATACTTTGCTAAACCTGTGTTCAAAGCCTATTCTTGACACGCGTAGAAAATTCTTGCCTAAAATGGTCAACTGCAGTATCTGCAAAATTTTCGAAATTGAGATATGCCACCTATTGGGCTCGTGAAACACTAATACACAAGTTACTGCAGTTTCAGGATCTGCAAAGTCAGTAGTAAAGCAAGGGAAAACTGCAGTACCTACCATTTTTCTGAGTTTTTGTATTTTTGCAAACACTGCAGTCTTCCATTTTAGGGCAGAATTGCAACGAGATTCTCGTATGACTGCAGTCGTCAAACAGAAGACTTAAGAAAGAAATCGAGTATAAAAAAAAACACTTGACTGGAATTAGAATAAAAAAGACGATTAAAAAGTCTACATTGTCTTTCGTTTCTCCAAAGAACACTAAAGTTTTTTTTTTTTTTTTTTTGTATCGAACGAACAAAAAATGTTAGGTTTCAAGAATAGCAAAAATGTTAGTTTTTTTTCGTCAATGAAATGTCCACATCACAAAACACTTGATCCGAGGTCATTGATATTTGAATCATATACTTGATATGTGGATAGCTGATGATGCTTTTGAGAAATAAAAAATAATAATTTAAGAAAAATATCTGCATTGTTGTTTGTTTAATTTCAAACCAACAGCGTTACAATCCTACTTAAAGTGATCTACATATTCGTCACGATTTACACTTTACGGATTTTCACAAACAACATCGCCTTTTTGCTAGTGCCAGTACAATCATACACGTGTCTGCATGTAGGCCTATGTATTTGTTTTTGAGTTCGTACAAACGGAAATTAATTAATGTTCTTTAGAGAGAGAGAGAGAGAGAGAGAGAGAGAGAGAGAGAGAGATCACAGGTCCTCGTGTACTCGTATTGGTCTAAACATAGCAAACATCGATTCCCTATTTGTAAGCGGAACAACAACTGCGTTTATGAATGGCGACAGATGGGAAATAGTCCCTTGGTGGAGTCAACAACGATTTCACCAACACTAGGAAAATATTTCCGGTTGAATGTTTTTCTTACAAACATGTTTTCTGGATTCCATACAAGACCAATAGTTTCACCCCCAAGAGAATGCAACCTTGCAACGGCACAACCCACGTTTGAATATCGTCTGACAAAACTCAGCTTGCAAAAAGGACTTACCCGATGAAGTTTTCCCCCTCGTGCGGTTCCTCTTGTATCTTCCACTCGTTGTCCAGGTCCTTGAGTATGACTGATATCCTGGAGGAGTTGTTCTTACTCCTAGAAACCCTGGACATAACGTTCTTGATCACCGAGAAGGGCGAGTTGCCGTTCTTCGTGTTCCTGAAGTTGTCGACGCCTATCCAGTCCATGTCGGGGTTTCGGTTGTACGTGTCATTGTCGTTGCCCAGGGTATTCAGGGACTGGTATGACCTCGAAAGGCCGGCACGAATGGATCGGATGGAAGCCATCTTAATTTTTTTCCCCCTTCGACCGTTGGAAATTCACCGAGGCACTTAATTTTCCCTCCTTTTCAACTTGGTGAAACTTCACTTTCAATACTAGGCCTGAGATTTCCACTCTCAATGTGATCTTCACTAGGCCTACGATGCCTTGGGTAATTTTTTAAAATAAAATTTCTGGAAGACAGTTGTGCAAAACTTGACGATTCGAAAAATGAATAGCAGTGGTCACCGGAATTAGCAGTTTGTCGTTGATCAATTAAATTTTCTGCATATACTATATTCAACAAAATTTAACACTTTTTTTTCCTTAAAAACTTCGTCAGGGATATAACTTTCAACGCTTACAAAGAAACAATATGATTACAACTTCATTCACAATACAGCCTTTTTTCAGTCATCAATGGCACAAGTCGAAGCACACTTTTGTGCCCGAATCAACTTCCCGTCGACACTTACTTAGTAGCCAATTTAAAATAAAATCAGTATTCCTACAGCACAATCAAGCACCACGCCGTCAATGCGCCTTGCATTATCAAACGGCACCGAGACAGACGGACAGACGGACTACCGACGAAAACGTCGAGGCAGTAATGACTTATGTATTTTATAAACGACAGCAAGCCAAGAGAAAGAAGAACAGATGTGAGAGTGAACTGGTCGCCGTCGTCGCCTCCCTCTTCAGTTCCAGCCACCAGCCGCGAGACCTTGATATGCGAACTGAAGACAACTGAAAACTTCTCTCCTCTCTCTCCCGTCCACACTTCTATACCTGCAACACCAGCACACTCACCTGAACACGCACGGACGAACGTACGCCCACGTGTGAGGCAAGGTTTTCGTTGGGACCTACGGACGGACGAACGAACGCCGGCAAAGGCGTTGACTTCATGCGAACTCTTATATGTATAGGTAAAAGCCATCTACGTCCTTATGCAACGAGCTCTCTCGTATTCACCGCCGTCGCCTTTCTGTTAATCGCGCGCGTGCATATCAACTTGATATATTGCGCAAGCATGGATTGATTGATTTATTTATAGATTTTAGGCACACATGCCAAGCACTGGGACAACTAAGGCCAATCAGCGCTAAAACGGAAATTAAGAGTAAAAGTTTGAAAGGTGTAACAGGAAGAAAACCTCGCAGCTGCACTATGAATCAATTGTTAGGAGAGGGTGGACAGTAAGATGGAAGAAAGAAAACATGAACGGAGGTACAATAAAAGGAATGAAAGCAGTTGCAGTTAGGGGCCGCAGTCGACGCTGCAAAGACCCTTAAGTAATGCCTACTTGCACGCAAGCATGGAGGAAGTATACTATTTTAAACAAACACCACGAGAAAAACTTGATATGGTCAGAGGAGTGGTCGTGGATTAAGAAAAATCAACCTTGTTAGGTCGTCACCCATGGCTCCACCGTTAGCGCCATCTATTAGGGGAATTGCAACATCCGGGTAGGAAAAAACATACCGTCAGGTGATCTGAAGAAACCTATTTTTAAGTCAATAGTGGTTTTTTTTTTAAATATCCTTGGTGATTAAAAATAGTCTGGTGGATATCGATGAGGCTTCCTTTTGTTGTTTTAGGTTATCATTAATAGCCACGCTATTGTAAGTAACGGTTGTTTCAGCTTCATAGATAGTTCTAATATATACTGGAGTAGTAATATACCTACTCAATCGGCTTCTGTAGTGTTAAAACAACTCACACAAGACCCCTAGATAAATGTCTGTGCATACGAGAGAGAGAGAGAAACTGAGGCCATTATCAGCTTCACGCTTGATGATAAAATGCTCTCAATTCATATCAGAAGTAATGTTGCACCAGTATTTCCTCATACATCTGAAAAATATATGGCTAGATGCAGTTGCGAAACTATGGTGATGGCCAATAAGAATTGTGCCCATTAGGAGGGTCCAATACAATAGGCCTAGTATTGTTCAAGCCTTGTTTGTTACAAGGCAAAAATGAATGTCAAACAATTAATAAATAGGAAAGTTCAATGAATTACGCAAGAAGATGCTGTAATACGGAAATTTGAAACTCTCTGTTTATTAGTATAGTCTACGTATCGTCTCTTAAGCGTGGTTTTAAATCTTAATTTCCAGATTCTTGACGTCACTTCTTCGTGCACACTTTCTTAACTGGGAATTTTTCTTGCCTATTCTGTCTTACCTTCTATGTTTTCTTGATATTTCTGCAACTGAATATAACAATTAGACCAGAAAAAAAGGATCACTAACAAGTATAATCACACTTGGTAAAATGGTGTCGTTTTGCACAATTCATGAAAAAACCATACTTTAACAAGGGAAATTTTTTGTTGCTACCATGCCAATAACAATCAATTGGTCTCCTTGGTTCTCACTCAACATTGATTTTGATATTTATGAACTCTTTTAAATATGAACTTTTCTGAAACTTTCAGAGCAATTTGATTAAAGAATACTGACGCGCAAACACTTTTACTAAATTATTAAAACTTTGTATAGCTTTATGGCTATCTCGGTTTCTTATTCTATTGAAATTATTGAAGTCTTTGGGGACTTTACTGAAACGGTTACTGTCCTAGCTTATTTAAATGCAAAAGCAAATGCGTTTTTTTAAAAATAAATATAAATTCCCCCACACAAGTTTTCCATGTTTTTTATCAACAAACTGTACTTAGGATATTATTTCCGTTACTCATTAGTAAGCACATGGAAATCTGGGAGAAAATTACTCAGTAGATAAGAAGTGGCCCAAACATCAATTATTCAGAGGCGGCAGCTGACAAGACAAGCAGCCTAATGTTCTTATGTAACTCAGGCCCAACGAACAAGAGGAAAACCGGGGCCTTCTCGATTCTTCAGGAACTGTGGTGATATAACGAATACTTACTACTGATGCTCTCACTACAGTATGTATCGAAATCAGATAGTAGGAGCATAGTAGGTAGCACTTACAGATATCTTTCACCATCATATATATAATCTGTACTTTGATATACTGTAAAATACTATTTTATTTGGCAGTTTTATGAATATAGATTGATTTATAGATTTTAGGCATACATGCCAAGCACTGGGGCAACTAAGGCCATTCGGCGCTGAAACGGAAATTGACAGTAAAGGTTTGAAAGGTGTAACAGGAGGAAAACCTAGTAGTTGCACTATGAATCACCTGTTGGGAGAGGGGAGGACAGTAAAATGGATGAGAATATGAACAGAGATACAATAAATGGGCTGTAGCTAGGGGTCGAAGGGACACTGCAAAGACCCCTAAGTAATGCCTAGATCGCACCACATGTGGTGCACTGACCCTCTAGGGGGTCAACTGTTTTATGCTTTACATCAGTGACTACTCATGCAAAATTTCATACATACAGTACATGGTTACATTGTTCAAAAACACAAAAGTTATTCAGGCTCAGTTATCATCTGTGTAGGATCAGAACTTGCCTGGTTTTGCCAGATTGTAGGGGTCATGACTTTCAACATCTTTGTCCTGTCATTTTAGGTTTTTTTTTTTTTTATTCTGCACATTTATTAGTTAAATAAGTAGGCACTTTCATCCGAAGTATATATGGAAGTGCCTCGACTTTGCAGTTTTCTTGGGACCGTTGTTTCTCTCTAGATATTTCTGTAAAACCAGCATATTATTGTATTAGGGTACCTGCTCTGATGTTGAAGGTGATATCTCTTTTCAGAGGGCATTTACTTAAATAGGTGAGCTGTTCATCCTTTGTAAAATACAAAGATATTTTCCAGTCTTGTTACTGTATCTCCATGACTTATACCTTGGAAATGCAACCCTCACTTGCACTGTAACAAGCTTTGTTGGTAAGCTTCCCTAAATTACAACAGCATGGAAGTAAACTTGTAAAATCCATCAGACCTTAGAATGGAATGGAATATACAGTTTAGGCCAAAGGCCAAGTGCTGGGACCTATGAGGTCATTCTGCTGGAAAGGAAATTGAGAGTAGATAGGTCTGAAAGGTGTAGCAGAAGGAAAACCTGGCAGTTGCACTATGAAATAACTGTTAGGAGAGGGTAGATAGCAAGATTGAAGAAAATTAACATGAATGGAGGTATAGTAAAGGGAATGAAGGGTGTTGCAACTTGGGGCTGAAGGGGTGCTGCAAAACACCTTAGTAATGCCTACAGTACACCCAGCGAGGTGCACTAATGGCAGTAGCCCCCTATGGGATCAACAGGAATTAGGATTGTAGTCTGAAGTTCTCCAAATCAATTACTACAGCTAATCTTGTATCTCAAGTCAGGTGGGTAACGGTAGCAGAGCCATATTGGTGTTTGGGAAGGAAGGAAGGAATATGGAATTTAGGCCACAGGCCAAGCACTGGGAACTATGAAGTCATTCAGTGCTGAATGGGATATTAACAGTAGGAAGGTTTGAAAGGTGTGACAGGAGGAAAACCTAACAGTTGCACTATGAAACAGTTGTTAGAAGGTGGAAAGTCAGATGGAAGAAAAGATGAACGTTGGTACAGTAACAGGAATGAAAGAGCTTGCAACTAGGGGCTGAAGGGAAACTGCAAAGAACCTTAAGCAATGCCTACAGTGCACCATGTGAGGTGCACTGACAGCACTTTCCCCCTACAGGGAGACAGTACTGGTGTTTGGGGCTTAATCCCAAGTTCAGTATTTTCCTTGTTGACTGTGATCTTGACAAAACTACTAAATGAACGTGCTTCTTTAAAAGGATGGAAGAAATGATACATGCAACATTAATCATTTTTAATGTCTTAAATTACCGTATCACAAATTTAATAAAAACAATCAATATACAAATTCAATACACAATTATCACCAATCTGATAAAAATAACAAACTTGGGCAGCATGAAACCTTAAACACAAATTTGGTTTTGGTTTTATAGAACAAGCATTAAAAATTTTGTGAATTAAAAACCAGTACTATGCTGAAGTGATTGTCACACCACTTTCTTAATGTCTACAGTACTGCCATTAGGACATGATAAAAATAACATTCAACAAATTAAATAAAAATTAATTTGACATTATTAATATCCCTGATTTAGTACAAGATGATAACCTTAGGTAATTTATCTGTACCAACCCACATTTTATTATTATAATTAATAGATAGTTCAACCAGACCACTTGACTACATTCACAAAATTATTTATGGATATAATGTTAAAATACAATACAGTATATTCAACAGGGTTAAGACATATATTATCGCTAAACTGTAATGAATGTAATAAAACAACAAGTTGGAGGTTTTAAATAAACAGGAAATCTCATCCAGTCTCTTCTGTGTAGATAACACTGATTCAGTAAATCAGACTCTTCTTCTATAAACAGTAAACAGGAAGCAAAGCACCTACATGTCAAATGGTCAAATAACTCAAATATTTATATTAAGATTACTTTACTTGAAGTCTGTCAATTTAAAATGGCAAAAGGTAAAACATTTCTACATTTTAAAAATTTCATTATTAACATTGCTCTGATCAAAGTCTATCATTATAATAATGTTCCACATTAATAATACAAATCTAATAGGGTCTTTACCAGTATGAGGGAAATTACACTAGTAAATATTAGGAACATAAAAAGCATTAATAAATAAAACTGGCTTACATAATCATAAAAAAGGACAGAAAACCAGAAACTACTTGCAAAACATTTCACCATAAATGCATATGCATCTTGTTCAGATATCAAAAGTATGAAAGTACCAAAAGACAGTGTTAATATTTACATTACATATACTGTAGCATGTTATTATGAAACAATTCAAGATGCATACACCTCTACTTGTTCCAAGGTGTGCACTGTATTCTACCACAATATAGCTTTAAGACACTTTTTATAGCAGTCCTCTAGAGCTGACATCAAACATCACCACTCAAGCTACATTTTGGCAAGTTTACTTTGGTCCCGTGAATTATAATCACCGACCTCAAATTCTATTATGGATGCCATCTGACAATATAAAAAAGGATGCAAGTTTTACTCTATACTTACAGTTAAAGATCTGCACCTATAAGTCCCTTAATTCATTCAATATATACAAACTACAAGTTAGACATATTTTTCACTTCTCTGTATCCTGAAACAGTAAAATAATAATACAAAACTTATGCCTATGACTATAATGCAATACTTTAATATGCATCAAATTTGCATATAGTAATATAAACTCTTAATCTTAAATCTAAATAAATAGATAATTTATCTCATCTTAAATATAACCTTTGTGTTATTCAAGTAATTCATCATACCGAAAAGTACAAGGAATAATTTTACTGGCAGTACGTGGGTAAAAATTATTAAGCAAATACAATACTTTTGTAACTGCTATAACAGATTTCATACATTTTTGTTAGCAGAATGTTAAGATTCTGGATATGGACGGACATTCAGAAAAACCCACTCCAAGCATTATGTTCTCGAGTTTAAAATGTTACATTACTATACCCTGCCACCCACAAGAAAAAAGTTTTAAGTAACTTAATATTATTAAGTAGTTTAACCAGATCAAATAGCTTTTTTAGGTAACACTTAAAAGGTAAATCATGTCCTGACAATGAAGATTGCTATTATATATCTCAGTTAACATTCATGGCCACACACACTGACAACAACCTATAAATTTTACCATAAATCAATTGCAGATACAGCTCTAGTATAGCTAGTACTATGCCATACCTAAAAACCACTAGCAGATTTCATTTTCAATATAATTTGTATTTTATAATTTCTATGTTGTACTCAACTGACAATTTGTCAAAATAATGAACACATTCTAACCCAAAGAAAGGCAAATAACAAACACCAGCTACTGCAGGACAGTCCGTAACAATACACTTCATAAACTAACCTACTTAGACCAATCTGTAAATTGTGACATATCTTCAAGTATAGAAGAACTTTTACCAGACAAACTTTGACACTTACAAAAACAATTTAATGGCACTCAAATTTTATTTAAAGGGGTGTGCTGCTACTAATTTAAAATTGCATGGATTTGTAGTTTATATATATATACTGTATATATATATATATATATACATACATATTGCATATGCATGTTCCCAAGGTAATACAGTACTGCATATATACTAAAATTTTAAGTGAATACGTAGCATGTATAGTTTAACCCCAACTGTAAAACTTGTTTTGCATATGGCATCAAAATGAGTTCAGATACTTCATTCATTTTTTACTTAAAATTCCTATAATATTATAAATAATATCTACCATAAACATTTTAACTTTACACAGCCTAAAAAAGAATATATTAATTTTGGCCACAGTCTACACAAATGCATTTTTAGAGGTGACAAACAGAAATACACTGAGTACAGTACTGTATGAATATTAGTGGAGGAGGTATATATGAATGAAATTATTCATACAGTAACAGTCTGACTTGTTTTTCCTCTGTATGTACTTGGAAAAATCTAAAGCACTAAGGGAAAGATGCAAATATAAAAATCTAAAGCACTAAAGGAAAGCTACAAATGTAATAAAAATGAAGTCCGCAAAACATGTAGCAGTGCTTCTGCACTGACTAGCATGTCTACGCTAGCACACTGCTGAAACTCAGGCTGAATAGATAGTGTGCCAAATTTTCTGGAATGAATGACATAAATTTTTCTGAGAAGCAGGTTAAATGATATTTAACCATGCAACACCATGAAGGAAAGCAGAGCAGATTTTTAAAATATATAAACTGCAAATGGCACATGCATACCTGACAAATGTGCAGCTGAGGGAGAAGGAAGTAGAAAAACATCATTTAAGTGAATCTCAAAAAAAAGGCACACAAACAGTACCTAAAGCTATTGCAAACTATCCTGCAAAACAGCAAGATTTATGAGACTTCTAAAGAGAAGAAAAATCCTGGCAGCACAACCCCCCTCGTCTGCATTACTGTAAAAATACTCAGACTGAACTACAGTATCTCACATGAGAATTCTACCTTATATTTCCTTATGAGATTCAGTTTTTCAATTGATATTCAAAAGATTCAACTATGAAATATACAAGGTCATTTATATGTTTACTTTTTTAATATGTATATTTTAAAGCTAAACATCAAATTTAGTTTCACATTTATAGTTATTATAACAGCAAATGAAAGAAATTGATTCCATGTGACCAGGAGATTGAAATGACCATTTTCACCTATACAATACAGCTGTAATATCTTCCACTATCTATCTTCACAAAAAGTAACATAACCAAACCAGAGCCATGATTCAGTTTTCATGTGGCTAAAACAAAATATCTATTGAAAGAAATATAGAAAAAAAAAAATAAAAGACTATGGGAAAAAGGGACATCACCATCATCATAAACTGCTCTATGCAAGCTTTCCCATTGAAGGCATCAAGATGTAAAATCAGTTCCCTCCTTTGTCCTATTCTCTTTCTGCCAGAACTCCCACCATGTCTAGGTCTTCACACTCCACTTTTTGAAATGATTTCCTGGGTCTTCAAATGGTCTTTGTCCTGCTATTTCTGTATCTTCTGCTTCTCTGACAAAAAGTTCATCTATTCTCATCACATGTCCAAACCATCTCCATCTTTAAGATCTTTTGAACAGCCTCTTGATACTACACCTATCCACCATTCTTCATTCATAATGATAGCATCTTCCTATATACTCCAAAGATACATATCAACATTTATGGTCAGGCCTTTTCAAATTCTCCTAATTTTCCTTGTCAGTTTGTTTCTGCTACACAGAGTAATATATGCATTGTTTACCCATAGGAAATTTTTTCCCTCTCTACCAGTAGGCAAGCCATCTCCCTCCATTTCATCTCTTGATGCTTTCAAAACTCCTGCTTCACAGTCCAGTGTGTCCCCAAGGAAATAGAAATCCTCTACCTCTTCTAAGACCTGCACAACTATTATAACAGGGTTCTCAACTTCCCTTCCTACTCATTTGTTTTTGTAATACATTTTGGACACTGAATTGAAAATCTCTTACTCCATATATATCTTGTAATCTTGAGCACCTCTTGTGTCACCATCTGTTACATTTGGTACACAGCAGAGTTCACCCCTACACCTCTTCAACAACCACCACATGGATATTTTCCTAATTGTACTTCTCCCCTGCTGTCTTTCCTGAGACTATAAGACTGACTTTCAGTCTTCGCTCCCATCCACTCTTCCATCTTTTAATCAGACTCTGCTGTCGGCACCAAGTCATCTCCAAGAGATCCCCTTTTCTCAACTCCTTTGTAGCTTCTTCAATAGCTAAGATAAAAAGTACAGTTCAGTGTCAATCCCTGATGAACACCAACATTACCCTCAAATTCATCAAATAAAACTTCCAGTCTTCACTCTAGATCTAGTGTTATGGTACAGTAATATCACTGGCTTAAGGAGTTTTCTTGTAACATCTATTTTCATTTTCTTGTAACATCTGTTTTCATAAGGTTCACTTAACTATTTGTGTGTTGTCAAAGGCTTTTTGAAGATCCACAAATATGTGGTATAATCTCTTTGTGTGGTACTTTACGAGTACATAATTACCTCTTTATAGGCTTGTTTTTCACCTCTCTCGCATGAAGTCAAACTGACAACTGATTTTAACAGTTTTTCTCAGCATTTCCTAAGCACCTTTCCAATGTTTTCATATCATGCTCCAGAAGTTTTGCTCCTTTATGATTTCTAGATTGCAGTGCATCTTTTCCTGGTATACCAATAGTGTAAGGCTCCTTTCTTACACTTCTAGTCCTGTCTGTTTCAATGAAATTTTTATGGATATGATGGTGATCTGTCACATAAAATCTAAACAGGTAAAATAAGGAGATACTAATACATCCATAAACAGAACAGAAACAGAGAGCCTGTCACGTTTCCATAATACAACATCAAGAACTCTGACTGATGGCTAGTATGGACAAAAATCTGATGACGAACAAGAAGGGCTAAGGGCAGCACTAAGAGCTTGACAGATGGTTGCTGAAAATATGAAGTCACAGATGTATGGTCCTGATCACTATCCACCATCAGATAAATTCTTGTATGACTTAAGAGTCCTGTTTAACAGGTTCTTTACTAAATTTTTCATGCACTACTGCTCTTTTCAGTACTCTTGGCAGAGAATGTTTCCCAACAATTTTTTAACTTTACAAGTCCCATCCTCTGAAAGTATTCCTTCCAATATAAAAATTTTACTAAAGAAAGTTGGCAAGTTGACTGCCTTCATTTATAGCTACCTGAAACAAAGGGCAAAATTACCATTAGAATATGAAAAAATAGCCTCTTCAAATTACACAAAGCTTATTTTACAAGTGTTATTAGGTATTAAAAGAAGAGCAAAAAAGAGATGTAAACATTCTTGAAGCTCTAACATGAAGACAAACCATTGTACAAAAATCTATACAACCTTCCCTGTAGATAATTTTCTGGTAATTATTTACTGATTCTACACATTCAGATGAAAACATATTCCAACCATGATACAAACTTGAAAAACTATTTAACAGACATTTTCCCACAATGGCACCCAAATCCATGGTAACACAGAGCGCAAAATCAGAATGTTATTATATAACCTTTCTGAAAGAAGGAAAAACTTATTTCTTCATTACTGGGTGATTATTCCTACCCTTTTGAATGGTGTACATTTAGACCTTTGTTGTGTAGACAAAGGAGCATTACTTGCAATTACTAAAACCATATTCTGTACAACAGAAGAACTATGCAACAGTAGAGCAACACATTTAAGAGCATAACTCATGGAAGACAATGTTATTTCATGATTTACAGATAATTAAGCTGTCCAACTTTTAAATGACTCTCAATTCGCACAAGTCAAAATTACACTGTATTACGTATTACTATGACTGTACCATACAAAAATATGCCACTTGCCAGCCTTAAGTTCGTCCAATTTTATCATTTTACAATTGAAATTTTGCCTTAAACGGACAAGATAAAGCCACATTAAACTCCCACACACACACACACACACATATAAAGAATACCATAGTCCCTTACCTTCTCAGATCTCGACTTATCTCAATGCTGTTATGGCTTTTTTGCTTGGCTACCTTTGTGGAAGTTACAATTCACTTTAAATTTAAAACAAAAGCTAGCTTAGGCTAGAAACTACAGGCAGTCCCCGGTTATTGGCGGGGTTCCGTTTCTGAGGGCATGATGATAAATTGGCGATTTTCGGCACTTTTTGACGAATTTTCAGGGGTTATCGGCGCCGAAAAGTGCCGATTTTCGGTTATTGGCGCCTCTATTAGGTATATATCAGCGCTAATACCCAATTATCAGCACCGATAAGCGGAAATCAGCTATTTTCGGCGCCGAAAATTGCCAATTTTCGTCGCTAGACAAGCGCCATTAAACCAGGTCGCTGTTAACCGAGCCCGCCGTTAACTGGGGACTGCCTGTAAATGGATTTATTGCTGACTATGGGATACTTTAAATGTTTAAGTCTAAGCTATGCTATAAGGTCTTTGTTACACCTTATTATATTTTGTCTCTTGTCAAAAGACAGACCCTTTAAGCATCTGATAAACTGAGGAGCTACTTTTATGATATTCAATCTAAATCCTTGTTGCACCAAATCCAAATACATTATATAAAATTAAAAATGCATTGCCTAAGTGCATACAGTTGGTGGTTTATGCGTTCACACACAATAAAAAAATAGAAATGTTAACTATTTCTAAAATCATAAGTACCCTGTGTAAATAAGCTACAAATATTTTATACTAAACACAGAAAAATGTTTTGCATTTAGCTAAAGCTACATTTTATTCTCAAAATTCTTGACTTTTTGAGTTACGATCAACATAACAAATTTTAAGCTTGTGCTCAAACAAAACCACAATCAAGAGAATCTTGAGCCTAAGTTTCAGTTACCAAAATTTTCAAAATGAGACAATGAAAAATCCATCATCAACTTTACATGATTTAAATTAGGACATGGAAATACAATGGCCATAGTCAAAGTTCTCTTTTCTGAAATTTTAATGGATACCAATTCCAAAAAAATCTTGAAGACTGACAAATAACAAGTGAAATTAAGAAATTCTACTTTCCCTACAAAAACTGAAACCTGGTTAAGAGAGGAAATAACTCAATATAAATAACTCAATATTTCCCATGGAGCCACCTAAGCATTTCATTGTTTTCCTCTTAATTTAGAATTTAAGGAGTTCTTTGTATGGCTGTAGTATTTCCACAGATTTGGTGAATGTGACCAGTAGATTTCATACATTATTAACTACATAAATGCCTAAATTCAAGAACAATGAATTCTTCCCCTCCAACTTCATCCTAAAATTAATAATGTACACGAGACCAACCAAATGCATTGAACACTGACTTTGGAATAACCTTCCAAGCACCAAACTAATTTCAACCTTCTCCTGCTAGAAGACTGTACATTTATAAGGCACTAGCACAGATAATGAGATTAATTCCTCTCTTGTATTTATTATGACTTTAAATTACTCACAAACTTGCTTCTACCACCTGGGTCTTGTTGCTCTCTATCAAATCAACTTTAAGCTGAGGTTCTGAATCTATACAGGCAACAGGAGAGAGGGGATGATGAGGAACAGATCCTTCTGCATCAGCAGAAAGTGGTGGCTTCCTTCTGTTCTGAGTAATGCGAGGTCGAGTTGGATGGAAGAAAGAATAATATGCCACCATCAAGACCATACCCAAGAAAAATGACACAAAGTGGAACACTGCACCTGTCAAAATTACAAAGAATTAAAATATTGAATGTAATTCAATCCCCTATGAGTAAGACGAAACTTAATTTGTAATTAGTGATAAACAAGGAAGAAGTATCTCAACTAGAAGAAACAGATCCCCATAGAATATCGTCAAACTTAAACATCTGAAATGATTATACTGTAGAAACTAGAAGGTACTCAAGTGTCAGAAAATTTATCTTGAAAACCCTGTTTTTAATAAGCACTAAAAATCATATGGTAACTGTATATTGGTGTATATTGCGTGAATATGATAAAACTAATCGACAGATAAAAATGTGTTTCACAGAAATATTTGTCTAAATTGAAACTAATCAACAGAGGAACATGCATTTCACACAAATATTTGTCTAAATTACTCACCCAAAAATTCCATACAAGGAACTATATGACTAAGGTTTGATAAACATACTGTGTTCATTTTATAAACAGAATTAGTGTAAAAACTTCTTCACAGACATGAATACTGTAGTAATACTGGAAAATGGCCACTGCTGGAGAGTTCAACATATATACCCATACCAAACCTGTCTATAGTTCCAGAACACAAGAAAGTCAACTGACGGCAATGTTCCATGCATTATGTCCCTTTCATATTTGAGGTCCATTACTATCTTCTGAGAGGCAATTCATCATAACTGTTTGTCAGGTTTTCATTTTATAAAGTTATAATGGCCTGTTATCATCTAGTCTTATTTCTATATAACTAGCATGCATTAAAGTCACCAAGTAATAGTAAAGGTTGCCGTAATAAGGGTATATTTTATAAGCTATATGGGTTATTAAAGTTTTGTTGGTTACATACATTACAAATAGTTAAGAGGGCAGTGAATGGAACATGTAATGTTATGGCAGAATCAAGGAAAGAGTGTAATTTTTAATCTGTTTATTATACAGCCTAATGAGCTGGAGACAAACATATGGGATTAGGCTATATTACAGTAACATTCTTTGGAGTTCATGTAAACATATTCTAATTTGAAATAAGTTTACATTCCACAGGGAAATATCAGGATCGAACATTGAAGTAAAGGTTCTTAATTCCTTGGTGATTAACTAAATGAATTTACTGTGTACATTAAGTGAAATAAAGGCATTTAATTACTAATACAGTAGTCTGAATCCTCAGATCAAAACTTTACCTGTTTGTCTGATGAAGAGACAAACCATTGACGTTAATTTTGGCCCCCAATTTACTTTTCTCTCTTTTTGTTCCATAATAAAGTCACCACACAGAAGCTACTTTTGTACAGGATAACTTGAATACTTTTGTACAGGATAATTTGAAAACTAAGTACAAAAATATTTATCCAACACAGAGGGAAATGGGGTTGTGCTTGATAAATTCTAACTAGGAGTGTCGTATGACAACATGCAGGATTCAGGGATCACTGCAGGTCACTCTCGATCCGGACATCATCTGTTACGGGTAGCTCAAGGGACAAGAACCCATGCTGGCATACAGCCAGCATAATCTTCAACACATGTACATAAAACTTAGATACATAAAAGTTCTGAAAAACTATCAAAATCAGTTAAGCACTTAACCGCCCCCACTCCTGCCCCACCAAAAAAAAAAAAAAAAAATATTACTCTGCAAGATAAAAGTACTTGATACTCTAAACTTACCTGGAATATAATACCAGAGGTCCGGATTTGCATAAATAAGCCACAGGGCGACCATAATCACATTTTCAAATTCACATATAATATAATAGGCTATGTATTTATATTTTGTAGGCTCCTCCTTTTCATTAATAAAGCTGAAGATGTACACAGCAGCCAACACAAAACTGGAAGTAAAAATAAAGTATGCAATCATTCAGCTACAATACAAAGTTAGCATAGGTTATACTTCTTTGTAAATTTACTGTACATTTTTTACAAAATGTTTGCACGCATCTGCAGTCAAAATGAACAATAAACGATTAACTTTCTAGTTAATATAACCTGTAATATTACAAACTATTCCTTACATTAATTACCACAGATTACCATAGAAAAGGCTTCATGAAGCATAACCTAACCTCCCCTTATGGGGGCTAACCATTATGACACACTCAAGGTTCTTTCAGTCCAAGCTCCCTATACGGGATACTAAAGGTTCCTTGCAACAATCCTCTGATCCCACCTACATTGCTTTCTGCCTTTCAAGTTCAAATCATTCCCTTTTCTCTCTAACTCCTGGTGTGTCCAACATCTTTAGCTTCCCCTTGCTCCAATTTACATCTTTCATTCAAGAAAAAAATCCTTCAAGCAAGCTCTATGAGAGGCTAGAGATATGACTCAGTTGTCTCATAATACTGTAGATAATTTATGACATGCAATCTGTTAAACTGACATTAAACCTCAACCTATTACTGCACCTCTTTCAATGATGGATTGTGGCATTCTCCAAAACATCTTCAAAAATTGCCTAAAATTTCTGTAAGCGCACTTGCGGGTATAAATATGGCATAATTGTACCCCTGGCTTCATTCACCTTTTGATAAATGGTAGAAAGTACTACCAAAATGTCAAGGAATAAATGAACTTTGGGCAGCTGTTATATAACTTACCTGCTGCTACAAAGAAATCCATTCGAGAGACTGAGAAACTGCAATACAAACTCAGCAGCAACCAGATGACCACTATGTTTAATGAAGTTTGCTTAAGAGGCAGCCTTCTTTGTTCCCCCTTCCCCAAAAATAATAATAATGATAATAATTATTTTTATCATTATTATTATTCTAAAATATACGGCTTGATGAAAACTATCTGTGGCTGTCAATTACTCAACATAGTATATAAAGCTCTTAGCAAGACTTTTTTTTTAAAGAGAGGGGAAATCAAAGCCAAAGGACAGTAGAACTTCAACTCTGAAAAAATAAAGCTCTCTCACTACATGTAGGACTCACTCCTCCTAGAGAGAAAAACTGCTTACAGGTGTATATTTCTGTATGCAACTATACCTCTTTTTACCAGTACAGGAACAGATTTATATATGCATATAAATATATAAGTACCTATAAATACAAACTGTATTTCTGACACTGGAGATTTCTAGATGTATTAACAGTTCAATGGAAATTCCCTGCTTACAGAAATGAGTGACTGTTTAGGAAGTACAGCTGACACTGAGAATTAGCAAATTATTAGGACCAGGACATTTAATCTCTGCCACCCAGACCTCGTCATTGACAACCTTTCTTTAACTAGATGTTCATGAAACTCATTTAGTTTTTGGTGTTATTCTTGCAACAAATTCACTTTTGAGAAACATACAGTCCACCTCTTCAAAAGAAACAAAAATTTTTAGCACACTGAAATATTCTTCCAAGATTTCTCAATACCTGTCTATCCTGAGGACATGTATTTACTCTTTTATTCTGCTGTGTTTTGAATATTCATTGTCTAATAAAGGCCCTCATCTTAAAATGGATAAAAAACTATCTCAGTTAAAGTAATTGCATATCTTATTAATAATCCCTGACACCTTTTGTTGGATTATATTGTTGTGAGCACTTCAAACTTCTGATCGTCCTGTGAATTCAGATCTTCCCTGGCTACAATATCCACCATACATTGTAGTGCTATACTCACAATAGTGCGTTACCAACTTACGGCAACATCGACTCACATCAGATTCGATCTTATGGCGCTGATGTTGCATCATGTTACGGCGCCATAAGCACCACTGACGGTGCTAACGGCAAGAATAGGGATCAAGTTAACAGTGCTGAAATTTGATGCGACATCAAGTTACGGCGCCATAAGCACCATCAAAGTGCACATAATGGCAAAATACCGGCTTACGGCGGAAATCAACTTGCAGCGCGGCACTGGAATGGGTTCCCTGCCATAAGTCGAAGACCTACTTTGCTCACAGCGTGGTCAAATTATGGAATGATCTAGTTGGAAGTTTAAGCTAGGTGCAAATGCATTTTAATTCAGCAAGTTCACATGCATCTCATTTCACAGTCTGTTTTACCCAATCTGCCTTTTCTTCACTGGGCATACTCTTTTGTTAGCAGAATATGATTCCTCCTTGCCACAATTCAACTCAGATATATAGAACTCATTCCTATTCCTCTCATCCAGGTAAATCTTAACCCTTAAACGATTAATGGACGTACCATACGTCGACTAAAATTGTCTGTCGAATGTCAAATGGACGTAGCATACGTCGACTGAAAATGGTTTTTTAAATATTCATGAAAAATAATTATAGGCCTAGTTTATGGAAGGTTTCAAATCACGCCTTGAGGGATGCTGGGAGTTTACGGATCAAGCTGTTGTTTTGTTTCTAAGCGTCACCCAGACGCACATGCACGAATTCCCTCCTTCTCGCACCAGAGAGCGATTTTTTTACGCAAACGTGTTTTGCAGAACTTTGGCGAGTGTTTGCGTATTCGTGCTGCAACAGGATGTTTGCAGAGATGTCACAAAGCCGTCAGGACCGTGAAAGGCGCATACTGCCTGCCGGTAGTGAGCGTGTGAGACGGGTTTTAGACTGGGATGCTGGAGAAGGACCCAGCAACCAAAGTGACCCAGCTTCTCAGCGCCGTGTTGTTCGCCCACGTGTGACCGAATCCGACCCAGGACCACATCCCGTGCCTTTTACGACCCCTAGAAAGCATCGGGGTGTCCTGAGGGGTATCCGAAAACATTTGGGAGGCCTCCAACAAAAGGACATAGATGAATACTTGTCGGAGCTCGATCGAGAGCAGGTGGGAAGTCCTGATTTCGGTGGCAGCTGGTCATCCAGCGATGAGGACATCACGCCTGATGTCGGTGATGACAAGTATTTGCCCCCAATGTCCGTAGGGTAGCACTTTGCAGGTTCGAGGAGTGTAACCGTAAGTACCACACTGCGGTTATATACTGGAGTGCGCCTACCCGAGCGACACCGGAGGGCGCAGCGAGCCGCCAAAGTGCGGCCCATCAGCAGTAAGGGCGCGCGTCTCCCTCCTCCGCTTGTGCCTTGTCATGTCGGGAGGAAAAAAATGCAAGACTCTTCAATGGAGGAGGGAGAAAACAAGAACAGAATGAAGAGTCAGGATTACGAGTGAGTATTCTGCATTGAATTTATTTTTAGTTTTATATTTATTACAAGTTTTTATATATCTGTATTCATTGGTGTTTTGTATATTATTTCTGTTTATGCAAAAACATAGTTTTTCACAACCATTCCTTTTAGTTATGTATTCGTAGCAAAGTAAAAACAATATATATATATATATATATATATATATATATATATATATATATATATATATATATATATATATATATATATATATATATATATATATATGTATATGTATATATATATGTATATGTATATATGTATATATGTATATATGTATATATATATATATATATATATATATATATATATATATATATATATATATATATATATATATATATATATATATATATATGTACATATATATATATATATATATATATATATATATATATATATATATATATATATATATATATATATAAATATATATATATTTTTACGTTTTCCGTGGTTTTAGTTTGAAATATGCTCTGTGAGACAGGTAGCAACAATTTAAGTTAATTTAGCCTTGTGATTCTGACTTGTGGGTAATGGAAAACGTAAAAAGAGGAAAACAAAGGAGAATTTCATATGAGCTTAGGGCTCTTGTTACTGAGGGAAATATTACGTAAAACACGTGGGCACATTTAAAGTAGTGTATTTACATAAATGACATTAGTACGGGAAAGAGGAACTCAAGTAGATTGAATGAAACTGGGAATCCCAGCCACAGTCGAGAAGCTTCCACGATAGGATCCCTCTGAAATGAGAGATATGCACATTATACGCCAGTAATGAAAATAGACAAAAGAATAATGAATTGAAGCTGCACTGAGGGTGCCAAAGGAGTAATAAAGAATTAATACTGCCGATGCAAGAGGCGCACGGACATTAGACAAGGGAGATTTCTGGCTTTCTTTAAGAAAATATTACGAGACAAAAGCGTGACTGAAATGGGGCTCTTCCAGGGCACTTTACCTTAGCAGATTTTCCGAGGGCGTGAGAAGGCGGTCCGTGGATGACTTGCGATTTCCGAGGACGAGTTTCTTCCACGTGGTGAGATGCAAGGGCTTCCGTAAAGGGGCAAGGCGATGGGGACTCCTCAAACTCCAAGCAATGGCGTGTGGGCTCGAGGAATACGGTTGAAGGGCACGAGGAGAAGTATACTTTGGGAAGGGCCACGTGGGTTAGGGATGCAAGGGCATCGATGGGGCCAGGTGTTGAGGACGTCTTCACAAGTTCACTCCATATCTTCCAGCCCGCGTGTGTGTGTCGAGACCTCTGGGCTTTTGCCTTTTATCCCCTCCTATGGGACAGGGGGCGTCCATCACAGATGCTTTGACTCATTGCACCTGCTGCCCGCAGGGGAGGTTTTGGCCTGTAGGAGAAACGCCCAAGCCAGATTACTTTTGCCTCGAAGGAAAGATCTTTATCAAAAATGGGAGCGCCTTTAATCTTTTAAACCCTTGGTTTTAAGTCGATAGACAGATGGTCTATCGATCGGCCGGCTGGCAGTAAATGAAACACAACAACAACAAAGGAGGGGGGGGGGAGGCAATTTGGTTAGCGAATTCTTGCTAATCATAATACCTCCCCATACAAGATGATGTACATACCTCCTTGGGTGTGTACATCGATATTCAAGAATGAGCGGCAAATGCTTTACGTTACTCTACATTCTGCCTTGCAATGAACTTTACTCCTAAGGGTTTTGTGAAGCTTGGTTACTTTTTAATAACACATTGGGACAATTTTCGTTAACAGAACGCAAAGTGGTTTAAACACTTGCAAAAGAATAATTACTTTAGATTTGGTTACCCACTGTAACTTTATAAAGTGACTCGAACAATTGTGAATTAACTAAGATTATAGGACCACGCATATGAGGCTATGGCCAACAAATGAAAAGAAATGGTTATTGTTCAAGAATTAAAATACACGGTTACTTAATTTTAGATAAAATGCATGCGGTTAGTACAATCTGCCTTGAAGAGGCTGTGTAAATAGAAAACAGCGTTTATTTTTGTAAATGACATCCCCTTTTACACGATACTGTAATGACTATACATATTCGCATTGATAATTTATCTTCGTTTTAACGCACTTTGGCTCAGCTATCGTTCAACGCGAGCTGAGGGATGACCCACATAATCGGAATTTGACAGTCGGGTGCGGGCGTAGAGTATTCAGCGAGGTTTTAATTAGCTAACCTTAAACCACGCTTAATTTTATGCGTCTACTGCCAACTCAATGTTATGACGGGCGAGCAGACAAAAGATGTGGGGTAGGACAAACAGCGATCTTGGAAGGAATGGAAGGGGAAAAGGGATAATAATAACAAAAAAGGATAATTACCAAGACGTTACGAATGAAAACTTGACCAAGATATGAAAGGCGGACACGTCCCTCAGAGCTTACAAAAGGGGCATTTAAATCACAAGGGCAAGAGTTTATGACTCGCGATTCATTAAAATAAAGATAACTAAATGACTAAAAGAAAGTAAATGATATTGGCAGAAGAGCTAAGGGAAAAGAGTGAGGGTTTTATTGTGTTAGGCGGAATTTATCGTCCCTTTGCCTATAAATTACGGCCCGGACTATCACTTCAGTCCCAGGGCGAGGAAAGTGCACCAAGGGCGCGACTCCTTCAGGAGGGGCTGACACGCACGCCCGGTGCCAAGGTATGGGCGCAAGGGCGTGCCACTTCTCACTCTGTTATTCTTAATGATTTATACATTGTGTGGGGAATGGTATCCCGTATTTAATTGCCTCTTGTGGGGATAATTTAAGGAAGATTAAATAGAAGGTGATAAGAGATAGAAGTTCCTGAGGAACGGAGGAAGATAGAGGAGGGCCTGACATCCCCTTCTGGATTAGGGGTGCCAAGACCTTCGAAAGATGAAATGGTGGCACAGGTGCCATGGGGAGCTCTAGAGCTCTTTGTAAACTACCTGGAAATTCCCACGCCGTGGTAATTTCGCCTCGAGCCTTTCTTAATGGGACAGTCGTCCTCGGCCGGGGAAGCGGAGGGCCCGCGATCGAGGGCGGCACGGAGTACCACCTGGGCCTGCTTGATCGACAGCTGACGAGGAGTGTTCCGTCGCGGGTTCTACCATGATCCGTCATGCTCTTGTAGTTCATCGCCAAGTGAGATATGGCAGAATCCTGACTTGCAATTGCGCCGGCGACGGACTGAGGCAGAGAGGAGGCGGTCGGGGTGGCGTGAGCGCTCGCAGGTATCGATGACCAGCTCAGGCACGGGTTGCGCAGGCCGCACCTGCAGGTGAGCTTCCGCGGTGGTCGGGAGGAACCGTCTCTCTGACCGACGCGGTAGCGGTGCCAGGCCGGGGGAGAGAGAGGGGTCCTGAGTTGATCCCGTGGAATGGAGATCGGCGTAGCGCTCTGGCGCTGGCACAGGGGCAGAGTCAGGCGCTATCAGAGGGTTTCTTGGGCTCGTCGGTCAGGACGACGAAGCTTGGCCCTGCTCGGGCATGCAGGTGGCACCGCAGGAATTTGGCATCTCCTGAAGGGAGATCTGATTGGGGCCCTGGCACTGGCACTGAGGCAGGGCCGGGCACTGGAATCGGATCGAACCGATCGAGGGGGCCACTGTACATCGTACTCAGGTGGCACTGGTGGGGACTGCACGCCTCCTGGTACCCAGGGGCGCCAGTCTTGACTGAGGGAGAAGCGGGGAGGATTACGCGCTCATGAATGATTCGGGAATGGGGACCCCTAGATTGTCGTGGATTTCGGTGGGGACTGAAAGTCCTGTCCCAGGATGACGTCATAGCCTCCGGGAGATGGCTTGCTACTGCAAGATTGCAAATTTTGATTGGTGAGGTCTTGTGACTCTCAATTGGACCGTAGGGGAGTATCATTTTAAATTGATTTATTCCCTCGATCGTGACGGCAGTTTTCGTCTATTGACGATAGTCCGCAGGGGAACTCTGTCCCTTCGGATGAGGGAGATTTGTGCGCCGAGTCCTCGAATGCAGTGACTCGTGCGCGCAGGCTGGCTACCTCGTGGAGGGGCCACGTATACAGGCCCTTCGGCGGAGGGCCTAATGACTTGGGATCTGTGACGCCAAGGCGACGGTGGGAGTAGTTGATTTATTATTGCGTGGGCATTTTGCCCATGCGGGAGAATGGCCATAAACCTTGCACGCCGTGCAAAGGTCTGGCTAAAGTCTTTCCGCGCTGCCCCTGTGGAGGGCGAGGCGCAGTTATTTGTCGGTTTTCCGGGAGAGAGAGGAGCCGGTTTCTTGTTCCGGCACTGTTCGGAGGAATGCCCTTTTCTTGCAATAATGGCAAGTTAGGGGCTTGCCCGAAAGTTCCCATTTTTTGTGGGAATTTGAACCTCCGAGGAGGGACGGGGATTTATCTTCCGCCCATGGATCCTTCTTGAGGGTGGTGGGTTTCCCACATATTCTGCTATTCGCAACACTCGGTGAGTGTTGCTGGGGCTTTTTCCACTATATGAGTGGCGAGGGCAGGAGGGGCGAGCGCAGGAAATGCTCGACTTAAACCGCCGAGTACCTCGGCGGTGTTAGTGGCTCCTTCGAATCGAGCCATTTTGTCAACGCCGCTCCAATGGTACGCCTAATCGACCAAGTCTGGCCTGCTTCTCTGGGCTGCTCTCCAACGTCTCCTCCACCGCTCAGTAATCTCGCACGCCAGAATGCTTGGCGACGGCTTCCCAGTTTCCCCGATCGTCTGCATGGAAGGGCGTAGGCAACGAGGGCCTTTCCGCCCAGGAATTTAGTGAGAACAAGGGAGAGTTTTGGGGAGAGATCGCAGCACTCCAGGACTCGCTCGCCCTTTCAAGCCATACTTCAGGCTCGGACTCCGTCCATTTTGGCATGAACGAGTGAGCTTGGCTGAGGGCACTCATTCCCGCGGCAGGGGCGGGGTGGCGTGCTGTCGTTCTAGCACCTGGAGCTCATGGGCGCGTTCTCTCTCTCTCCTCACGTTCTCTCTCCCTCTGCACGTTCTTTATCCTCCCGTTGTTCTTGGGCAATTGTTCCCTCTCTCTCTGCACGTTCTTTTCCTTCTCCTGCTCTTGAGCGATCTGCTCTCTCTCTCCTCTCGTTGTTCTTGGGCAATCGTTCCCTCTCTCTCTCTGCACGTTCTTTATCCTTCTCCTGCTCTTGAGCGATTCTGTTCTCTCTCCTCTCGTTGTTCTTGGGCAATTCGTTTCCCTCTCTCTCTGCACGTTCTTTATCCTTCTCCTGCTCTTGGGCAATTCTTGCCCTCTCTCTCTCCCTCTCTTCACGTTCTCTTGCTCTCTCAGCCTTGGCATCGTCCACTCGCTCTTGAACCCATGCTCTCAGATCTTGCCCCGATAGTCCCATGTCCTTCCCAGCGGACATGTAATTTGAAATCCTCGTTTTGTTGGGCTCTGGTATTAGCCATTTTGAAATAATGGTTATATGATATGTCTGAAAAGACTCAGGTTGTCTGAAAAGACTCAATTGCAGGAATCTGAAACACTCAATTGTTCAGACTGCAGGTTAGTAAGTCTGAGGAGACTTTTTGTTAAAATTGGATGTGTCTTGGAAAGACGTGGTTGTTCTTGCGGATTTAATAATGCGTCTCGGAAGACGGGTTGGATTGTGAAGTTAAGGAGTTGTTCTAACGAACTAGACTGATCAGTCCCGTAAGGGCTTAGATGTGTGTGAACTACACTATATAATGTCTCAAAAAGGACTTGATTTTGGGTTCCATGAGGAATGAGAAATTCTCGCCACGTGCGACGTAGAGAATTTTTGTATGAGTCTCTGAGGACTGGAATTTGGAGAAATTCTCGCCACGTCGACGTAGAATTTTAGGAGTCTCTGAGGACTGAATTTGGAGAAATTCTCGCCACGTCATGACGTAGAATTGTAGGAGTCTCTAAGGACTGGAATTTGAGAAATTCTCGCCACGTGCGACGAGAATTTTAGGAGTCTCTGAGGACTGGAATTTGGAGAAATTCTCGCCACGTCATGCATTAGAATTTTAGGAGTCACTTAGGACTTGGAATTACGATTCGTCCCTTTAGGACTTAGAAATTACTAACGGAAACCCAAAGAGAAAATGTATGCTGGGAGATGAATGGGGAAAAAAAAAATGCTACACACGCGGGCATGGGCGGGGGTGGGGGTGCAGGTCGTTTGGCCAACACCGGAGGTATTTTTAGATTCTGGGTGAATGAACCCGTATATTTATATACCGTCTGGGATTCGGGAATTTCCCAGTCGCCTGAGAGGATAACAGTACAACGGCCTAGTAATTTCCCTATAAGCGGAGTTTAAATTTCGCTTTCCTAACACCTAACTCGAATTCTAACTACACTGAGAGAATTTTCAGCAATGCAAGCTGACTTCTGTCAGTGTCCCACGTGGGAATTTTATTCGCGCCTAAATAACAGTTCGCTAATTCGAAATGCAAAAAGTAAAATTTATCACAGAGGAATTTCTTTCGCACTATTCCTCGAAGCAAGAATATGGCAAGGATTTTAACACAGAGGAATTTTGCACTATTCCTCGAAGCAAAGGATGGTTAGCACTGGTTATTTCCTAACTACCTATCCTGAAAGGCATGCATTAACGAATCTAATACGGCAGTTCTTTTCTCTCAGTGAATACATGCGTCCTATTTCTAATTCCTAGGAACAGTCACGATTGTAAAAAGGTTTTGCTAAGATTAACACATTACTTACGTGGAATTTTCTGGATCTGTGTGCTGGTTTTACACAAAAGGTTCAGAATTGTCTCGTACCCAGCTTAG
>NC_089789.1:6806614-6849114 GCF_040412425.1 Macrobrachium rosenbergii | reverse complement strand
ACATCTTAACAGTTTTGTAATATTTTTATTTAAATCACGGTAACTGAGAAAATTTTAACATTCGGTCAACTTTCGAAATGCTCGAGAAACTAAATCGTAGGCCAAAAATTCTTACATTCTAGTAACAATCTATCATTTACCTTTATTCTGCAACAAACGGAAAGTCTCTAGCACAATATTTCGATTTTTGGTGAATTTTTGAAAAAACTTTTTCCTTCGGTCAGCGCGCGCGGAATCCGCTGAAAATCCTGGCATTTCTTGAGTCAACTTACCGTAATTTTTTCGCCGTTTTATATTATTCGTTACATAAAGTGTTATACATCAAAATGTGCGCAATTTCATGTAGAATACAACAAAAAATAAATCATTCTTTTAGCTCTTAACAGTTTTGTAATATTTTCATTTAAATCGATAACTGACAAAATTTTAACATTCGGTCAACTTTGACTCGACGAAATGCTCGAAAGCATAACCGTAGGCCAAAATTCTTACATTCTAGTGACAATCAATCATTTACCTTTATTCTGCAACAAACGGAAAGTCTCTGGCACAATATTTCGATTTTTGGTGAATTTAAAAAAAAAAAACTTTCCTTCGCTCCGCGCGCGGATCCGCTGAAAATCCTGTCATTTCTTGAGTCACCTTGCCGTAATTTTTTCGCCGTTTTATATTATTCGTTACATAAAGTGTTATACATCTTAACAGTTTTGTAATATTTTTATTTAAATCACGGTAACTGAGAAAATTTTAACATTCGTCAACTTTGACTCGATTTAAATGCTCGAGAAACAAATCGAGGCCAAAATTCTTACATTCTAGTAACAATCTATCATTTACCTTTATTCTGCAACAAACGGAAAGTCTCTAGCACAATATTTCGATTTTGGTGAATTTTTGAAAAAACTTATTCCTTCGCTCCATGCGCGGACTCCGCTGAAAATCCTGTCATTTCTTGAGTCAACTTGCCGTAATTTTTTCGCCGTTTTATATTATTGATTACATAAAGTGTTATACATCAAAATGTGCGCAATTTCATGTAGAATACAACAAAAAATAAATCATTCTTTTAGCTCTTAACAGTTTTGAAATATTTTCATATACAGTAAATAACAATAGATAGAAAAAAATCAACCTTCGGTCAACTTTAACTCGATCGAAATGGTTCAAAAATGCAATTGTAAGCTAAAAACTTACAGTCTAGTAATATTCAATCAATTTCCTTCATTTTGAAACAATTGGGAAAGTCTCTAGCACAATATTTCGATTTATGGTGAATTTTTGAAAAAACTTTTTTTACGTCCAGCGTTATTTAATTCATGCATCATTTTGTGATAATATTTTCTCTGTGTTGCTTTAATTGTTTTACAATCTGTTATATACCAAAATCATCACAATTTAGTGTACAATACAGCTAAAAAAATTAACTCATTAGCTTTAACCATTTTGCTTACAGCGATTTGTATACAATTATATACTGTGAGTTTTTTTTTTTTGCTGTCATATATTCCAATATTTATATATGATAATGATATTTTTTCATTTCTGATGATTGCATACTAAACTTCAGGCAATGAGAAAAAAGGAGCAAAAAATGAACTCTTAATCTTAAAAACTAAGCACGCTGTGATTTTTTGAAAAAACTTTTCTTAACTGGCGCTACTCTCGGAGGTCGGCACATACGGGAGACGTTTTTGTAAATAGGGCTTCAGCGTTTAAGGGTTAAGAGGCATCTCAATGTACTATTGTTTGCGAGAGTATGGGTATGCTTCACTATCTACCAAAGTTTGGTAAAGGATGGCTATGTTATTGCGAGATTTTAACATACCCATTATTATTATGGAGTATACATGCAAATACTCAACAAAAGAAGATATGAACTCCAGAGTTAAAAATCACAATTTTTGAAAGTAAATTGTATTTTTCCTAACTATACAAACCTGAGGTCCTTTACATTAGGAATTACTTATGGCGAAGCTGGACACGGCCATTAAACTCTTGAACAGATGTAAACATTCCAGTTTGCCTTTCGGTCCAGGTTCAGATTGAAGAGTGGCATGAGGCGGGCATACTATGTAATGTAAAGGACCTCAGGTTTGTATAATTAGGAAAAATACAATTTACTTTCAAAAATTGTGATTTGTTCAGAAACGATATACAAACCATCAGTCCTTTACATTAGGAAGACTCACTGGTTGGAAGGAGGAATCTGAGTGAGTCTCTTGAACTGACTGGAGCTCTGCACACCTGGGTTACTCCTCCTGGTTGAAAGAGCGAGGAGTACCGTGCCTCTGACATACTGATCGGAGTGTAGGAACTGCAAGATACTGGACCTTTTCGCATGAGTGAGGCAACGTAACTCATACGAAACAGGCTGGAAAGAATCTACAGTCGAGGGCAGTAAGGAAAACCCAAGGTAGGGTTTCCCTTACTGCCATTCTTTCCTTCCTCCCCTTACCAGAGGAAGGAGCAGAATTGCTTCTATGATTCTAGAAGAAAAATAGAACGGGTGCTTGATGTGTAGCCTTACCGCATCAGACGCCAGGTCCAGCAAGTATTGGCTCGAGTCCTATTCTCATCCCGAAGGAGGAGAAGTAGGAGGACGGGGAAGGAGGAGGAAGAGGGGCCAGTCAATCTCGGTGTCCTTCTCACTTCCAGAACCAACACCTTAGGCGAGATGCTACTAGTCCTCTTGAAGGAGCCAGGTAAGAAAACATAACTTGTTGAGCAGCCACCGCAGGGCCAAGGAGAAAAGGTTCCAAGGGCCTGTGGGCAAGACCACAGGAAGACAAGAGTGTGGTCTATGAGACCATGTCTTGCTTCCAGACCGACAGAAACTTCCGGAATGCGAGGGATAGGCCAAGCCACTGACTTTGTGAGCTCTCAGGTGGAAAGTACAGGTATCGTCATGGCCAGCTGCCGAGTACCTCCTAGGATTACTTCACAAAGCCATGAGAAAGATGTGTCCTTAGACACTTCTTCCTTGGGAGAGATGGTACTAGCGAAAACATCGATGACATCCAGGTTAGGAATGTTCAGCCTTTTCGGAAAGTACCACAGCTCCCAAATAGGACGAAGTAACGACTGATCTGGATCATCGATACAAAGTCCAAGGAGGAGGGGAAGAAGGACTTGAACCCGACAGTAGATGCCGATGTATTCTGAGTCCACTTACGACATCCAAGGAGTCGAAGTATTGATCCCCTTCACCTGTTCTTCCATCTTCTACACCAAGGTGAAGCGAGATGAGAGATGGTCCTAAGAGGGCACATCTCTATCCAACAACTCTCATAAGGGCGTGTGCAGAGCAAGGGACAGGAACCCTAAACAAGAGTCACATGCCACCCAGGGAACAGTTCCCTGGGACAGCAAGACCGAAGAAGCTTCTCATCCGTAGCTAAATCTCGACTGAGGAGAAGAAGGCTACTTCAGATAGAAGACTAGGACACAAGGGCCTACGTTCTTCACAAATGAAAGGGAGCGAAGCAACCCTTGGCGGAGAAGACGAGGAAGTCCAGACTTCAAGAGAGACTCTGACCTGAGAAGAAGTTCCGTCAACAACACCCACCAGTGAAGATGGATCCAGTCCCTGGGAAAGTGTTGCAGAGGACTTCAAGAGATATCCAGCTATATCCGTTGCTGCTCAGTGAGAAAGCCTATGCTTGCAAGGAAAGCTGGAAGGTCTCCCAGCCCTAAACACACAGGGATGTACTGCCTGAAGAATGGCTTCTTGTGTAGATGCTACAGGAAGTTGGGTCAAGCAGGACTCTTCTCGATGCCTTGGAAGCAGAGCTATCGGCGAAAGGTGAAGTCTTCCAGCATTTGTCTGTAACTCGGGGTGAGCAATGCTTGTGAACCCCTAGCGAATCAGACAAATACGGAGGGAAAAACGCAGATATCAATTTTTTCCCAAAAAGACAGCATGCCTCACCGTAGCGGCCCCTGGGCCTGGTACGAAGGAGCGAGAAAAACTACCGACTTTGTTGTGCAGGGAGGCAACAGAAAGACGGTAGGGATCTCTCAGTCAAGCAGTCTCTTTATGAATCTTCGTGAAGTAAAGAGTGAACAGCACGTTCTGTCCTGATCACTCAAACCCGAGGCCAAGCTCGCCTAGCAATACATCCCCACCGGGAATGCATCTAGCTAACTGAGCTGTCAAGTGTACTATAGAACACTGAAGTACCTGCAAATGTCGACAGATGAAAAAGGAGGAAAAAACGATCCTCTCTTGCCGCAAAACTCATCCTGAATTCTTGGAAGGCCAAAAGGCTGCCTTGAGTCCAGGATGCTGATGAGAAGGTACTAATCGTCTCGGTCACACACCTTCCAGACAAAGTCTTACAGGTGTGCGCCTATTCCTCAATCGGTGAATCCAGAAACAGACACACGATGTGAGGGGAAATGAAGTTTTTATGATAAAACAAAGTTTTATGAATACTTACCTGGCAGTTATATATATATAGCTTTAAATATATATATATAACTGCCAGGTAAGTTCTATTCATAAAAATGAAGTTTTTATGATAAAACAAAGTTTTATGAATACTTACCTGGCAGTTATATATATATTTAAAGCTATATATATATAACTGCCAGGTAAGTTCTATTCGTAAAATATGCAAGCATATCCAAAGGTTCCTTCAATCAAGCATTAGCCTAACTCTTTCCTCATACTTCAAAGAGGAAAGAAGGACAGAGGAATGGAAGCAGACCTCCATTCTCCACCATGGGGAAGCTTCTGCAAGAAGACAGGATACCGAGACGATTAGCTCTCGCAGGGTTGGCATTTCCTGAATCGGGATCATGGGAGAGGAAGCGGGATGGAAGTTTGATGAAAAGAATTGCCGAGACCTAAGAGAAATAGATACTTCTCCTGAAGGAATCCATTCCCAGGTCTCAGCAATGTTGCTGCCAGCTCCAGAGACTCGATAAGTATAATTTCATCCAGGCATCAGCAGTAGGAGAACTTCTTCCTGGTCAATATTTCTTTCTCTTTTCCCTTCTTCCCTCCTCCCTTATGGAAAAGAGGGTGGAAAGAGACACAGTTATGCACACTTTCCTAGAAGGGAAGAAGAGGGCTATGTGTTCTGTGATCTTCTTCTGAAGCCTGGGACTTCTTAGGAGTTGAGGGGGGCTGGCTTGAACTCAGGTCCAGTCAAGATGACTAAGATCCAAAGGTCTTGGCCATTGTCCAAAGGACAGGACAGTGCCCTGGTACGAACCTTGATTACCGAGGAATCTGGCAAATCTCTGAAAGAGAAAAGCAGAACCAAGTAATGGTTCGTTCCTAGGGGTCCAGCCAACTCGGGACTTACAAAACTGGAGATCCGAATAAGGACAAAGTCCTTCTTAGCACCAGAAATGCCCACAGAACTGCAGTCGGCACGACCCTCTGAGGCAAGAAGAATTCGTACTCTGTTGAGGCAGGAGAGAAGCTTGGTGTCTCGACCTGAATGAACTCCTTCTCCGAAGAAAAGAATTCGTTTGGTCAAGAATGTTCTCGGAAGCAAGGATCGCGGCCACCCCCGACACTTTTGGCCCCTCAGGAACTGCAAGGGTTGTGAGTGGGGATCCTCGCGCTGACGAATCGGCATGAAGTTCTCCAAGAAACAGGGGCGATCGCAACTTAAAGAGGAAGACCCTAGCTGCTTCCAAAGTGTGAAACTCCTGTACCTCTCTCCTTGGAGGGAGACCTTGACAGATCCCAAGATACCCTCCTTGGCTACCTGGTTGTACTACGAGACAATCGGGGGACCGACACCCAAAGCACGCCAGGCAGCTGAACTCCCAAGACAAATTCGTCAGAGCTCTCTCAGTATGTCTCGCACCTCTCAGAACAACCAAGAGGAAAAGAGAACAGGTGAGGAGAAAGAGTACCCCTACCTGTCCCCCCAGTAAAACCAGCAGGAGAGGCGTACCATGAGCGATAATCAATCGAAAGAGAGTACTGCCACACGGGGGAAGGAGAGCACTTGTACCGTGGCAAAGTGCTTTCCTGGGAAGAGCAGAAAGTTCATTCAAACAGACCCAAGAACCCGATTCGGAAAAACCGAGTGGGGCCGAGCCAAGCCGCACAGAACCAAGTTGATCACACAAACACGATCCAGGGGTGGTATGCAGTGGACTGGGAAGCAGGCGGGGCGAGCTGAGCTGATCGTGCGAACACAATCGGAACTGGACAGGGCGGGACTCACCTGCCGTGAACTAGCGCTAGTTTCCCGAGCTCTAAACTACTTCGAGGCCAAGGCCCCTCAAGAAGAAGGTTCAAAGGGGAATCCTGTGTCTGCTATCCTGCATGCTCAAACCCTAAGGTTCAAGACACAAGGGTGAAACCCGGCCAAGCAACCGAAGCAGCTGGCGGTCAGTATCGAGACACCTGGTGTCTTGGCACTGCCTGTCATCTCGGCACCGAGACACCTGGCATCTTGGCACCGAGACACCTGGTGTCTTGGCACCGATACACCTGGGTGTCCTGGCACCGAGACACCTGGGTGTCTCGGCAATTTCTCTCATCCTGTGCGTCTCATCAGGAGAGCGCTCGTGATTCACAGAATTCGAGCGACCCACGAGACTCCCAAAAATCGGGAGTGGCTGCTTTCAATTTTCTAAGAAATCGAAAACAGCCAGGGACGGAACACGTCTTAGATGCAGACTTCTAAAATTGGCAAGAAGGGCGTGGCCTGGAGAGGCCACGCTCTCGAGGCCCCCGAAAAGCGAGACCCCACAGGAGAATGCGAATCGGTTCCCGCCTGAGGGCGGGAAGAACCAACAAAAGAAACTTGTCTCTCAGAAGAGAGTGAGTACCTTAGAAGTCCCGCAGGACTCCCGAAGGGAATCTCTTCCCTGCTTCTTCTGGTGTTCAAACCAACAGGGTTGAGACACCAGGCTGGGAACCGGACCGAGCACTGGTAAACACTCGAGGAGAGCTTGTGGTGCTGGCAGGAAGAGCTGAGACACCTAGGTGCCTCGGCCTTTTCTCTCGCACTGCTCCCGAACTGGGCCAGAGAGAGTTCTCTCCAGACCAGATCGGGATACTAGATATTCCACCGAATCTCGAGCACTCAGAGCGGCTCGTGAACGAGCACCGAAAGCAGCCCGTCTTAGAGGCGGAACCTCTAGGACTGGGAACAGGATTGCAAACCGAGGTCTGAGCACCTGCGGCTCCCGAAAGGAAGGAGGCAGTCCCTAGACGTCCAAGGGCATCAAGGGGAAAGAAGCAGCCTTCCTCTCCCTTGGCCAACGGAGGTCTGTCCAGTTCAAGGGACCCCCTCGAACCTCGGGAGAGAAAGGGAAGAGGCAGCAGAAGACAAAATCGAAGAAAAGTTGAAGACGGCAGCTACTTCCACAGGGTGACTTCCTTTACCTTCACTCCGACATCTTCCACAGGATGGTGGACACGAAACATTGTAACCTCCAGGGAAGCTAGGCAGGAACACAACGGAAGTGGCCAGGACACCACCACCAGGGAAGTGGCCTAGGACACAACCACCAGGAGAAGCAGCAGGCATGATCAGGACAGCTGATGCAAGAGCTACGGAAGTGGTTTGGAAGGCAGGAGCTACCACAACGGCCAGGAACATCACTTCCACAGGGAAACTTCCTTCACCTTCACTAAGACATCTTCTACAGGATCGCGGACATCATAACCTCCAGGGCAGCTAGGCAGGAACACAACGGAAGTGGCCAGGACACCACCACCAGGAAGAGCAGCAGGCACAATCAGGAGAGCCGATACAGGAGCTACGGAAGCGAGCAAAGAGGGCAAAGGAGAGAGATCTCTGGCGAAGGAGAGATAAGGAAGAACCTACAGGGAGAGTGAAGGAAGGAGGGGAGGCTACCAAGGGCGTCGTGGAAGCGGAACTTACCGACGACGCCGGCAACGTCCCCCCACAACTCTCTATAGCGCAGGCGGCGAAAACAACATTCAGCACATGTAAGAAGGAAGTAGTTATGTCCCTGTACACGGAGGGCGGGAGTCCAAGAAAGGAAGCGAACTCTTACGTCCCAATCAATGTAGGGGAGTGAAGATATTACGTCCCAATCTAATCTCTCCGAACATACAGGTGAACACCTTCAGTATCTAAATAAAGGGCTACTGGAAGAGAAGCATTACCACTTGGTTATGCACTTCTAAATAGGCCATTGGCCATCAAACCCAGGACACAGATCCAGGGGAACGACAGGTTATGCAAGGCTATCACAAATCGTGGGTTTGTATTAATAAATATCAAATACACGCAATATATACACAAAAATACAGGAAGATCCCACTGGGATAATGAAGAGCTTAATGACAGTCAGGCAAAGAGATCCGAAAACACATCTGCAACGCATGATGGCCGAAAGCAAACTGGAATGTTAACATCCAGGCAGGCGGGTATTCCCACCTACCTGGTGGTAGTTACTGCCTAACTACCTTGTTCAAGAGTTTAACAGCCGTGTCCAACTTATCCGTAAGTAATTCCTAATGTAAAGGACCGCTGGTTTGTATATCGTGTCGGAACAATTTCAAATAGTAACAAAATGTTATTACACAAACTACTGTACACTTGTTTATAACTGCTGTATAATGTCTACGCTTGTATGTCATATATGAAAGGTGTAATGAAAGTAGCATCAAATATAAATTGAATTTAAAAAGGGAATAGTGTTAGGCTGCTCATGGTAAATGCACTCTTCCTTGGATGGTAATTATGGATAGTGCAACATGATCAATCATTATGATATGCAAAATCATACAACTAATAAAGAACTTACCTGAGGGTTACTTCTCCAAGTTTGTGTGAACATGCATGAGCCAGTGACCTGCGAGCCATCAACCAAACAACCATGAGGAACCAATGAGCAAAGCATACAACAAAGAGCCACAATCGAAACTTTGATGCAAACAACACCATTGCAATCACTCTTGCTCCTGAAAATGACATAAAATGTTAGTGATGGCTCTAAACAATTCTTAACCTTTTTTCCTGTAAACAATTGCATTAAGTTTTGAACAAATAAAAATAACCCTCAGTTGTTAAAAAAGTAAAATGTGTTTGGTGTTATACTGTGACAATTGGCAAGAAATTATGCTAAATGCAGTAGGAAAATTATCTAATATAACAAAATATAAAAAGAGCCTTCATTTTAGATATCCTCTTGACCTTGTCAACGAACTGATGATTCACAGCAACTTTGTAACTTTTACCAAAAAATGATGAATAATACAGATGTGTACACACAAGTTTACATGCTGTGGAAGGAACACACGAGAAATTTTTCAGAAGTGGGTCTTGCAAATAAACAATCCCCAAACATGAAATATTTGCAAGTTAACACTTACCAGCACCAAATTTTTATGAACATAGTGGAATACAATATTACTTGTTAGGACTCACCAAATTGGTCTTAAAACGTCTCCCACCCACCACTTACACATTCTGTGAGCATACTTCAAGATAAAATACTACTTGGAGGCCTCCACTATTTTTCAACACTGTTTCTTGCTTAGCACTGATTCAAGGTTTGATCTGGGATTTTTATCCTTCATGTAGCATAAAAAAATGTAATTTAATGTAAAATAAATGGAATTGATGGTAAAAAGACTTAGATGAATCATCTACAATAGGAGTTTTAAAATTACATGCTCACATATAAGTAGTTACTTATGGATTTTAAGGAGAAACAAGGAGTATGAGAATAATATTGAACTTATTTAAACTTAGTCAATTTCCTACACAGTGATAAAAGGTATGTTAAATCTTTCATTTAAAACAAGAATTTTGACATTGTAGTTCCGCAATAAACAGAAAGAATAATACAATCTATATCTATTATAAGCCATCAGAGCCAAACACTACTTGTAATTGTTAATAAATCATTAACATAAATACAATGAAATATCATTATCAAAAAGTTTTTGTAACAAAAAAAATCATTACTTACCAATGCTGAATATATGCCAGAGAAGTAGGACAACAGACCCCTGTAAGCTGATGTTATTTTTATCAAGACAAGTGAAGCGACTCCCTCGTGCATGAGATGTCACTCCCCAGGCTAGGCTCACTAGTGATGTTATACAACCAATACTAAGGATATACACTGTAAGTTAAAAAAAATGAATGAAAATGGTAACTCTTCTCACTGCTGCATGGTGCTGTTTGGTTCACTGCAGTAAAAAATCACATGGCAACAAATATAATAGAGCAAAACTCCATCAGGAATGCTGCAAGTATACATCTACACAGTAAAAATATTCTAAAATTATGTAGATGTGGAAGACTGGTTGCCATGAAATTACACACATAAAACTCCTCTTTACATATGTAGTAAGTGATTAAGTTCCAACAGCAATCATAGTATGGCATCTCACATTTGAAGTTTGATACTGTACTTAATTCTTGTAACAAGGAAAATAATAAACTTAACTACAATACAAACAATCCAATGCAGGTACTTTGTCTAGTAAAGATATTCCAGAATCATTAATATTTATGTTGTATGACATACGCAAAGTTTATAACTACAGCGTAAAGTTACTTATGGTTCATCACTAGATTTAAGGTTTTACAGCTGTATTGCCAAAGATAAAAGAACAGCAAAAAATACTGATCATCGCATGAGACAATCATGTGAGTGAGACTGGAAGCTGACACAAAGATGCTGGCATCTCCCAATAAATGCGCAAATTCACAGTTCTTACAAGAACTGCAACTTTTAAAAAATTTCAGTTGTGTAAAGATTCACACTGAAGAAAAAAAGTATTTACACTACAATTTCTAGTGTTCTGCACATTATCAACTTTGCATGCACCATATGCAATTTTTCCTTTGTTTGCATCTTTCTCAATTGTGAGCAGTGTTGTCTGCAGTTTGTAAGTATGTGGGTGTATTTTTAGTTTTACCTATGATCACTGATTTGTGTTTACAGTATATTCTAATGGTAAAACAAAACAATATGAATGTGTAACTTCTGCATTTAAGGCCAGCTCAACTTTTTTTACTTTTACTTATGTTTCCAGCATACATGAGTCAACTGCAGTATTATGTAAATGGCTACCAAGCTCAAGTATATTCAATTCAGCTACTGATATAAATTATACTATTAATCAAAACAAATAAAACTCAAGGACCAACTGTACTCTTTTGTGTTCATCTCCCACTGTAAGTGTTCGTGCTCAAATTTGAAATTCCTAACATCACAGCTTTCCTTGCTGTCAGAAGACATTTGGATTACTCACTATCATCTTCACCTCCATGGCCCATGAAATCTTTGCATTACTATCAAATTCTTCTTCACTCCTCTTGCTTAAGGACAACTAACTGTTTCATTTAGGTATGTCATCATCTGCAGCCAACAAGTTATTATTTGGAAATTTACTAATAATGCCATCTGCTGAGAGAAATTGGCACTTCAATTCTCAAAAGATCTCTACGAGAAAATCAGCATAGCCACAATAATGAGTTATTGATACAGTTATTTTAGTAAAAGTATCAGCTCAAGTAAGCTCAGTGGTATACCCTGTGGTATAAAGTTACAACACATTTTTTACAGGATTGGTTACCTGATTCATCACGAGTAAAGCTAGCGTAATGTAAACTTACAGATAATAAAATAAAATCATGCACTTGGAGAATGAGAAGTTTAACATTTAATTACGTGAAATTCATACACACTCAAAAGAGAAAGCCACCTAAATATTAAAGTGTCAAACACAAACTAACTTACTCCATTTAGATCCGTACTCGGATTTCCGCACAAGTGACAGAATATACAGTTGTAAAACGAGCTGAGGGGCTGCCTCCATGAAGCACTCAAAGAGACGTAAGAGGATGCAGTCTCCATCTTCATACAGCATCCATGTATAGTACTGCCTCTGGCGTTTTTTGTCACCTTCTTTCCAATACCTGCGGCTTCTGAGCCCATAGGACAATGAATCGACATACCTTTAAAGTAATAAGTTATGGAACTTGATCACTTAAAACCCTCTGTCGAATTTTAAAGTAGAGAATTGAATACATAACATTTCTTGACAACTGACTGAATCAAACAGGTTGCAAGGATCACCACTAGCAGAAAACAACACTTAATTTGTCATCTACAAATACAGTTTTATCAAATTTATCATCTTCAAATATAGTTTATCAAATTTCACTTTAAAAATATAGGTTAGAAATGCAGAATACTAATGTTTTTAAATTACCCAGGAACATCTGCACTTATGAATCATAAACTCAATGACCATGGCAGCTATGATGTAAGATAACACCTGATAAATCAATCAAAACCAACTGAACCTGGAACTTACAATGAGAAGAAAAAATACCTAGGATAGTGGTACAAATGAAAAATACTTTAAAAAATGTCAAAACACATCTTTAACCAGTAGGTTGTGAGCAATAGTGTAGAGTATTCTGACTTGAAAACATCATCATCTAGAGTTCATGCGATCATGAAAAGATTTCATGACGCAGTACTCTGTATAAAAGTATCTTATGAAATTTTCATTGTCACACCCTTTCTTGTTACACGATGAAATTTAGTCTACTTACTGTCATAACATACTCATATTCATTATCACTCAACATGCTGACTGTCAGTTAATGTATTTCATCAAGTAGCACTATCATCTACAACCAACAGACATTTTTTGATGAAATATCACAGCTTAAAAAAAAAATCCAAGTTCAGTACAGTAAACTGTCATTTATTCATCTTAGTAGTCAGTGTCTTGTACTTTCAAACATCATCAGGAATGTACTGCTTACAACATGCCTTGTGGGGGACCCTCTATACAGTACTCTGGGTTCTGTGCAGCATCCCTTTGGCTTTTCAGCTGCAATGCTTTCTGCCTTTTACTTTTCATTTGTTCTTTTGGTCTCTTCCCACCTATATAACTGTCCATCTTCATTCATTTCACCTTGCATTGATTTCCCATACTTACAGTAAGAGAGAATCCTTCAGGAAAGCTCCATGAGTTTACACGTGACTTGCAGTGGTCTCATTTATAATTAATAATAACTTAACACAATAAAATTATAAAATATTTGTCACAAACTTAAGTTTCCATAGTCAATACTAAAGACACCATATTCTTGACATAAATTCTACATTGCATGTTGCACTTATTTGTTCCCATTTGAAAAACTGCTCTCATATCTGGAGTGCTTCTATTCTCCCTCCTCATCTTTTCTGCCATATGGTAGTTTCCCTCTTTTCTACAGGCACTCTCAAGCTACTTCGTGACACCCATCCAGCCACATTTTCCCACATCTATTCAAAGGGAACCTGTAACCCTTACATCTTATGTTTCAATAACTGTTTCTTTTCTTCTGATACTAGGCTTTGGAATTCTCTTCTTGTTTGTGTTTTCTAGACACTCATAATATTTCTTCCTTTAAAAAGCAAGTCTACCACTTACTTTGTGACTAAGCCCAACCTTCCTTTTTATTTCTTCCTTTTCCGAATTACCCTCAGACCTATGCTAGGCAAAGGCATTACACAGCAAATCAATCTAAAAAAAAAGAGTATTTCTCAATGGGTTCTTCCAAAAATATATAGACAAATTTTTCTGTTTAACATAATTACCCACCTGAGAATGGGCCCTTGTTGAAGCAGCAGCATAAATACTCGAATAACCCAACGTGTTGCGGAAGCCTTAGGAACTTCAGAGTTGTTATGGTCTTTTATGTACCTGCAAAACAATAAAAGTAGATATAAGCATACCAAGACAACAATGTGACAAGTTAATGCTTTATATGAGAAATCATATCACTGCACTGCATATCCTCATAACAGATTTTGTTATTTAATGGGCACTGCTGGCCATCAGACAAACTAAGCTAGAGTAATGTATACCTATGTAGTACCTGTAAATAGACCTGGATGAAACTATCAAGAATAGGCGTTACTAGGTTGGCATGAGCTGGGCTACAATGAGACTGGAATCTACTTAAAACATCACTTGGGGACATGATCCACTATGTAAGTAAAAGGCACCAATACACCAAATAACAAGGTTCTGAGAACTAAACTTACGAAGGGGGGGGGGGTTACATCACTACCTCCTCACATATTTGCAGTACAATTAAGCAAGAAAACTGAAAGGTGATACAGTAATGTAAAGGAAAGCCATACAGGATATGCCCAGAGTACACCCATTTATTGTCAAGCTTTGATCAGCTTTTGATACTACATGGGGATGAAAACTTGATTACAATAACAATACCAGGAGCAATGGTTCCAGTGACGTCAGTGATTTACAGCCACATAATGGCAAGGGTGCTTCGTGATGGCTGCCGACCTTGGTGGCACTCGAGATGCGACAGTGAGCATGGGCTGCATAATATTACCATATATATATTTATTAAAAAAAATCCATGCTGACTGTTTTCTTTAAACTGAGACACCACCTACATTGGATTAGAGTGTCAAATCAATTATCAAATAACTTGCTAGTGACATCATTAATATTCTTTACCTCTTCCTTTGCTCGCTGAAATGTATAAAAAATCACAGAGACATTAGATAAGCAGGAATCTGACACCTGCGCCCAACTGCGAAAAACTTAAATGGTGTCTTCTCCCTCCATGATTCTCATCTGTACAAATCAACTGTATATTCGATACCTTGAAACATATCTGCTGGTGCGACTAAGGACGTTAACTAAGGCAAGAAAAATATCCCATTACAAAATAAAACTAAATAGTGAACTGTATGCTCTGCAATTGACCTGAAGGTACAAGACTGATGGCAATAAGAGTCAGAGTCACTATTGCCAACAACCTTTGTTAAACAAAAAAGCTCATACCAAAATTCAAAAGTCATCCCTTGCACTAAGTATATCATCATCATCATCATCATCATCATAAGGTTTTGCCTGATTTTCCATTTACAGAGCTGAGACATGAAAAAGGTTTCTTCCATCTGTCTCCTGTCTTGTGTGCTTTCTTCCTTAATGACCAACAGATTCAAGCCTTCATCCATGCTTTTCCACTAGGATTTTCTTGGTCCTCTTTCAGGTCTTTGTGCTTGTCATCCTTCTGTATCATATATCCAAACCATCTCAATCTTTGAGAGCCTCATTTACTTTTCAGCTTCCAAACACCAGATTTGTCTAGCATTTCCTCATTTGTACCATGATCTCCCCACTAAAATCCAGCAACAACTCTTAGCATTGTTTAGTCATATATGTTCAAAATCTCCATTCTCTTTTCAAATGCCCTTGTCTCTAGTGACCAAATTAGGAAAGGCCTTAGAATTTTTTTACTGTCTACTAATGGGAGATTTATATACCTGTAGTCTAGCAATCTTTTTCCACTCATCCCCAAAGTTGCTCTCTTTTGCTTACTGCTTGCTCATTAGCTGCTTTGTAGTCCACTGTGTGCCGCCAAGGTAACTGAAATGTTCAACCTCTTCTACTGTAAGTCCTGTCCTTCCATTATGGTGCTGTTATCTATTTTCCTTTCTTACACACTTCAAACATCAGAAATCTCTTACCCTCTATATACTTTGCCAACCTGGGCACCTATTGCAACACAACCTGTTACATTTGATTCATGGAACTGAATCCATCCCAGTGCCTATTCTGCAGATTGTACATTCTTCTAACTGTACTTTCTCCTTGGTTTTTACTTCTAATCACCATACTTCTTGTTTTACTTTTGTTGATCTTCAATAGTCTTCTATCCATTCAACTTCACCATCTTTTAGAAATTTCTACAACCTCTCCAGATTATGTTGTTAACACCTAGTCATTCTCATATAATCCCTCTTTAAGAGTTCTTTTCTGTATTCCTTTTGATGAAAAATAAATGACCCAGTGCAAATCCCTCATGAACAACTCTAATTGACTTATCTTTGCTCATGACATCATAGCTCACATCAAAACACTAAACAGATATTGTTTTTTTTTTTATTGATGCAAAGATGAAGTATAATGGAAATTATTACATACTTTCAGCCCCATCCACATGTGATGCAAACCATAATGAATACTGCATGATAAAACAATGCAGATTTTGTGTGACTGGTTTTCCCTAGTAACCAAAGAATGCTCAACAAGAAAATATGGCTAAAAAACTTTTTTTTTACAGCAATATGTTGAAAGCACATCTCTGGCCTTTCGTTGTAAGTAGGATTTTTAAGTAAGATATGAAGGTTTGCAAATTGTAAGGTTGTATCTATATCATGGGACTCGAGTCCCGTGTAAGTAATGTGTATGACCCATAATATAATCAATGAAAAAACTATAACTCACTTACCAATAAAGGGACACTGCTGACATTACAATAGATGGAACACATATGAAGAGGACAGTTAAGTAAAACCAAGTGAAGTCACCATGCATCCAGTGGTTGTACGCTGTTAGGACATCAAATCCCTGCAAAATGTAATTTCTTTCTAAAAATGTCACATTCATTTGTCTTACACTGTTGGTTATTACACAGCACACACCAGAAGTTTAACAATAATGGGGCAACACAGTGAGACCTAGTCTTTGAGTATGGGCATATTAAGTTAAAGAAGCACAAAGACAACAACAAATAACCAACGTATGTAAGCAAACAAATACAGCTTTTCTAAGAAAGTACAAGGTTCCCTAGGTCAGGTTACATGGGCATAACAATTTATTCCACTAAACCAACCATCTGATGGTAATTAATGTCAAATTCATCAAAATCATATTAAAACCAAAATGAAACTGCACATATTTTACATGATTCTATTCTTAAGGTACAGCAAACTTTAAGCTACTGGATACCCCTGTTAATTCCAAATATAGAAATTAGGTCTAATGTATGATCTAAGTCAGACTAGCCAAGGTTAGGCTAACCTACACTGTCAAGGCCATGTCTTCTAGTCTTCACTAACCTACACTTACTCAAAATTTGGTAAAACCAAAGACTGCTACCACAGCCTAGTTCCCACCAGCCAGCAACTGCAATATTTAACACCTTTTGCTTGTAAATTGAATTGATTGAATTGAATATAAAATTTAGGCCAAAGGCCAATCACTGGGATATATGAGGTCATTCAGTGCTGAAATGGAAACTGACAGTAAAAGGTTTGGAAGGTGTAACAGGAGGAAAACCTTGCAGTTGCACTATGAATCAACTGTTAAGAGAGGGTGGAAAGTAAGATGGAAGAGAATATGAAAGGATGTACAGTTAAAGGAACGAAAGGGGTTGTAGCTATGAGCCGAAGGGACGCTGCAAAGAATCTTGCGTAGTGCCTACAGCGCACCGCATGAGGTGCACTGATTGTGTTACCCCTCTATGGGGACCTTTTGCTTGTTTTTGTTTATAGAATAGAATACACAATTTAGGCCACCGGCCATGCACTGGGACCTATAAGATCATTCAGCGCTGAAAGGAAAATTGGGAATAAACGGTTACAAAAAATGTACAAGGAGGAAAACCTCGCAGTTGCACTATGAAACAATTGGGGGCCAGCGAATGTCTGCGAGATGCCGATTTTACCGCAAAAAAATCACAATAAAAACACCAAAAAAAACCAAGTAAGAAACATAACAAAAACGACATAATATGGTTTTGATGTCGGGAATGAAATAATTGCTATTTATCATGTTTTTGGGATGACAATGTTAAAATAAAATACCGAAGGAAACCTAAAAACAGTATGGGGGACCCTGTTGGGAAACTGGGGATTTTGGGTGGGGGGGAGCAGACACAAAGGTACTGTATACACTGTATATGATGTCCACAACTTTCGTAATTCCCGATTTACTGACCCACCACTCTACATACAAAAGGCTGGCCGGCCACTCTACATAGAAAAGGCTGACCGGCCACTCTACATACAAAAGGCTGACCCGCAACTCTGCATACAAAAGGCTGACCGGCCACTCTGCATAGAAAAGGCTGACCCACTGCTCTACATACAAAAGACTGACCTGCCACTCTACATACAAAAGGCTGACCCGCCACTCTACATACAAAAGGCTGACCTGCCACTCTACATACAAGAGGCTACAACATTCAGGTAATCTCACCTAATGTACCTACGGACACCGCTAGCCTAAGCTACTGCTTACCTACAAAAGAAAAAGTATTCGTTTTATGGACAGACTGGCCCGCCACTCTACGTACATACAGCAACATCATGCATGTCGCGTTGTTCCGATCCGGGGACTAACGACCTAATCTAGAATATTGTGTCCTACCTAACCGAACACAACCAACCTAACCTTACTTAGGGTGGAGTGCCCTGACCTTGCCAGGAGGTTTCACCCCCCTGGACCCCCTGCCATTGTAACCCAGTAATAACTCAAATGCGTGGAATGGCCTAGGATACCCCTTAACGGTAGTAGGTCCAAATCATCATTTTACATTAGGCAATGTTAACCGCAAAGAAAGCGAACTGCATCGCTTACCTTACTCAATATCACTGCTGTCCAACCACGAGAGTACCAGCCTCGGCTTCTTTGCAGTGATCACGAGTTCATGTGAATCAGAAATACTGGGTCCGGGTCCGGGTCTTATTGTTTTCAGCCGGGAAAGTAAATCAGAGACGGGGGTGTCGGGCGACTTTTGAGCGGATAGACACGTTTTACTAAATCCGAAATGCCCGAAATGGACACGGAACAAATTCTAAATATCACTCAGGAATTGAATTCGTCAGTGGACACAATGTTAGGGAACACAATTTTATCATGACACAACATCTCACGGCCAAAGACAAAAAGAAAGGGCGACTGTGGGTCAGGGTGTAGGTCTATGAATCATATCGATCAGACATTCTGATTGGTTTGATATATTTAATCCGTGGCCAAGGTCATTCCCTCTTTTTCAGCAAGGAGGAAATTAGGTCACAGGAAGCCGTAACATGTGTCAACCATTGCACTGAGCTACGTAGATATGTTATTATAGTGTTACAGACATCTGCAACATACACTTGCCTTGATCCTTTAGTTATTAGATCAAGATGAATTTCTTTAATAGATATTGACTAGCTGAGCTTTTGATGTATGCATATCCATGTGTTTAATCATAGCTGACAGCTTAGTTTACTAGCATTCAAAACTTTTAGTATTAACCTTAGCGAACTAGTATTTTGGTAAAATTTGTCAACAATTTGTAAATCTCCCTTAACGTTTTTGGGATGACACAGTGTTAAAATAAAAAATCAAAGGAAACCTAAAAATGCTAAGGGGACTCTGTTGGGGAATTCGGGTTTTTGGGTGGAGGGAACAGACACAAAGATATACTATGTCCACAACTTTTGTAATTCCCAATTTACTGACCTGCCAATCTACATAGAAAAGGCTGACTGGCCCCTGTACATAGAAAAGAACTACGGGACAGTGGTGGTACGTGGCACCGTTCACGTCAACTGGGTACTTAGAAAAAGCTACATTCCACTGAAAAAATTGTCTACCGGCAAATTCACGCAAACTAGCCAGGTAAATTACTTTCTGGGTAGATTTCAGCATGCTGAACAACTTTTATTCTATGCAATTTTTCATTTGGAGTCATTGTTAATGAGCTATAGGCACTTCCTGAGGATAGACAAACTACCCAACAATTGTTAGGGTAACACGATGGGGCATGAGAGACATGGGTGACACAATTTTCACTTTTCACTCAATATTTAATTGGTGAAATAACACAAAAATTAAACCTTTAAGAAAACCTTTCAAAAGATTGAAGCTTCATTAACAAAATGAGCTACAGTATAGGAATCTGCCATACGAACTAAAATAAGCATGTGAAGTCTTCGTAAAATAGGTGTTGAAGGCAATTTTGAATCCAATATGGCGTCCCCCCAAATACTGAGACAAAATAAAAATGGTGATTGGACACTTCCTTCCCAGTGCTCATTTAACGGTGTACTGAACACTAATTGTGTATACAGTATATGTAATGTTTATAGATATTACTCGAGATTTTAGCTGTAATCAGCACGATAAAACAACATTTTGTTGCCTATACTAGTGAAAATATGAGACATGGCATTCCCCTCTGTCATGTGGTTGAACTGAAATGCATTTTTATCTTTAATCCACGGTTTTATCCTTACTGACATCACAACTGAAGCTCCACAGTGCTTATTTGATTACAATTATGCATATTTTGTTCTTAATTCACTCAAAATATCACTTAAAATGTGAGAATGTTTGTTTACAATACTTTACTCCATCAAATTAGCGAAACTGTGGCGGGAACAATTTTTCAGCCTTGTTGTACATCTGGCTACATTTGGCTGCCACAAACATCCGAGAGCGGACGACGCATTAATAAACTGTTTACGACAGAAACGTAGTATTTTGTTGTTAGGAATTTTCATTTATCTAAGTCCATATTACTATGTATGCTTCTGAGAAATGTAATGTGTACATATGAGTGTTACCACTTTGGCAAAAATGCAAGAAAGTTGAGTATGACAATTTATCTAGAACTGGCACGGGAGTCAAGATGCCATGACTTCAAAATACATGACTGAGATAAAGGTTTTAAATCTAAAATTGTTACTTAAAACACCTTTATATTTGACAAAATTTACACTGTGCATGTGATATACATATTACAATGTATGTAATATATATTAATAAATAAAAAACTGATAGGAAAAAGCAAAATATAGCTACATTGTAATGTTCATAGCAAAAGAGTTGAAATTTGTCTCAGGAATCTGGTTTGCTCCAACAACAAATATTTTCAAATTAATTATAACGAACATGTAATACATTTACTCAATTTATAACCTTATTCCGATGTTTAGCTACCTAGTTACTTAAATATTACTACCGCTCTGGCGTCCCAAATATTCGCTACAGTTCCCTGTCCAAGTCCATAGGTGCCAGCATTTACCACTGATATCAAGGAAACGGTGTCAGCGTCTATGAGTACAAATGTTTTGCATATTTAACACAGGAAATGGGGCAGTTTGTTTACACAAGTGACTCGGCAAATATCGAGATGGCGTCACTCATCCACTTTTAAAGTGTTTTAAGTAAAAGTTCCGAGAGCTTCATGGCCGGTAAGTTAGCAGTGCACACGGCTAAATCTTAACGAACCTCTGCTTAATCAGAAATATGCCATTATTTCATAATTTAGGAGAAAACTGTTACTTTGACAGGAACGAAGAGGTCTCGGCATGTTGTGTAGAGGGGGCACAAGTCTCACTGATGCTGATGGGGGCGTGTTTGAATGCATTTTCTGGGAGTGTCCAAACAGCAGAGGAAATGTTGCAGTGTCTCACGTCCCAAGCGTTTACCTTAGCAGAGGGTAAAGTAACATAGAAGAAAGAATTACGTTTTTGTCTATGCCTTTTGTTCGCGTTTATGATATTCACAGAGACCATTTTGCACATAAACTTACAGGGGCAGTTACCGACCCAGAGAGGCACTGTGGTAGTCTTCAATTTTACCCAAACTTTTCACCCTTAACTTCTTGCAACCTTACCAACCTAAACCTAGAAGATTAAATAAATGTTTTGAGACACCCTATGTTCCCAAAATGATGAAAAAAAAATCGCACAGGCAGAGACCAAGTTGCCAAAATTAACCAGGCATAGACTAGTAAAATAAGGCAACGGGCAATTAATAGTTAGGTTGCAACGGCATTCTCCACCCGAGGTTGGGCCAGGGCCAGGCTAATTTCCTAAACCGACTGGATTACCTTAACTTTTCACAAGTAGCCTAGCCTGTGACTGACAGCTATGGCAAGCCGACGGTAACCTACCCAGCACTTTATCGCAACATTCGTCACTTACCCAGTCGACGTAGTATGTGGAAATTCCGGTCACGATAAAAAATATATCCACAACTCTATATATATAATTATTTGGTGGGTAATCCACCTCGTCGGGCCCATTCGATAAGTCATCTATTTCTTGAGTTTGGTCACCTTCCTGTTCCTTCATTGCTCTCGAAAAAAAATCGCGAATTGGTAAACAAAACACGGGCCATTCGGCCATCTGTTTTAGAGATATTAGGGAAACTTTGTGCTTATAGGTAAGTCGGTATATTAAAATTATTCGCTTAGTACCTCTTAATATGAATGTCAGATTTTAAAACCTAAATATATTGACTAATTCAAACCCTTAATTGTGAGAAATGTACTTATTATAATGAAACATTAATGAACGTCAAATATCGACATTATCTTTCATACTCAAAACCTGTTGCAAATTTAATAAGATTTCAGTTTCGATTATTTCAGAATTACCGGAATGTCTCGGAATTTTCAATTGTTATGATGGAAAATTATTGCTGTAAATTTCATAATAAAAAATATTAATAATTGGGTGCATTAAGCAAACTCAGTGAAATCAGTAAAAGGGAGAGATGGCAGATGGTGTGCCTTACTAAAATAGATTTTTATTGAGGAAAAAAAGGCTAATAGCACTAGTCGCTATTTAATTTTTCATCGCGTATATTCGACTTATTTTCAAGTAGGTTTTCTGTTAGCTGGAGAAGAGGAAGCCAGCAAAAAAAATAGCTATAGGACGTTTGGTTGTCATGGTAACTAAGATCAACAAACGTTTGCAAAGGTAATTCTTGGTCAGTACATACCGATATAACGTTGACAGAGTAGCAGTTTATTCTTGTGTAAGTCAGTAATATAAAGCTTGCAGAATGTACCACTATCCTTCCCAAATCAACAAGGATACTATTCGAAAACTGGAGGTCATCCAAAGTAAACGAAAGGAACTGTGAGTAAATATTTGAGGAATCTACCACGTTCGTGATTGGCTTTTAGTTCTCTTGCTCCAGGAATGAGTTTTCTTCCTGTTTTGTATGTGTGCGTTTGCGTGGTGAGTGATGAACTGCCCTCATTCTGTCTACCTGCAGATAAATATGTAGCAACAGTACTTTCTGTCAGCTGATATATCATGTAGGGAGGTTATACCGCCTGCGGGGTATATTCATAACGGAATCCAAATCGCAGTGTCGCATTATCTCATCTCCGGTTAAACGTCCAGGCGTTTCTTGTTCATTTCATCAGTGGAATTCCGTGATGAATCCGGCGTGTTTAACAGCGATTACTATATTCTGCTCCAATCTAATATATATAAGATTAATGTTCGTAGCCTCGTGACAAAATTCTTATAGGGGTATAGAATACAACACATTGATGCTGTTTATCTTAACATAAGAAAGGGCTATCTGCACTACAGTACATTCTAACATCTTAAAGACAGAAATTAATAAAGCTAGTCCTCTCACTAATTGGAATGTGCTTTGAAATCTGAACCTTATTTCTGGCTTCCCAATTAATAAGAAAATAACGGGGAGGAGTTGTTGACAAATTTTACCAGAATACTAGTTCGCTGAGGTTAACACTAAAAATTACAAACGCCAGCAAACTAAACTGTCAACTATGATTAAAGACACGAATATGCTTATATAAAAAGTTCAGCTAGTCAGTCTGTATTAAAGAAATTCATCTTGATCTAATAACTAAAGTTACTAAAGGATCAGGGCAAGTGTATGTTGCAGATGTCCGTAACCCTATAGTAACATATTTACGTAGCTCAAGGCAATGGTTGACACACGTTGCGGCTTCCTGTGACCTAATTTCCTCCTTGCTGAAAAAGAGTATGATTGCGTTGAGAAACCACAGATTCGTTTTACTAAAAAAAAGAAAAAAATGCATAGAATTATCCATTTTGAAAATACCAATTGATGCGATATATTTGAAAAGTGGAAAGCTTAAGAGATAAGGCTTACATAAATATTGAAAAGGGTTGATGAAGGACTTCTTGATATACAATATTAAGGTAAGCAAAATCCTATGAATATAGTTATTGAAGTTTAACAATGTATTTATATATATATATATATATATATATATATATATATATATATATATATATATACATATATACATATATATTTATATCCAATTATTTTTCAAACACGACAAAATTTAATTTAATTAAATGTGAATCTTTATCCACCTCTGTCGAACACACTTAAAGACTGAACTTATAATAAAAATATTAAGAAAATACTGATACCACGGAACAATTATAAAAAGGCCGGTTGGTTTCAGTTCTTTAATAAAGAGGGGAAATAATTGATCTGAAAACTAGGCAAATGATAGTCAGATAAGGTACGAGATTGTAATCCTAAGATTTAAGCTAAATATAAATATTCTTGGCAGCTTTCAAATTCTGCCATATTTCCTATTTCATTCCAACTTGGTGATATCTGCATTTAACACTTTACGAAATCCATTACTTGGGTATGACTGCATATATATATTTATATATATATATATATATATATATATATATATATATATATATATATATATATATATATGTGTGTGTGTGTGTGTGTGTGTGTGTGTGTGTGTGTGTGTGTGATACTATGTATATATATATATACATATGTGTGTGTGTGTGTGTATGTATAGACAATGAGAGAAAAGAGAGACAGTAATGATTTACATCATTCTTCTTCTTCTCCTCTAGGCAAGATCTTAAGGAAACACTGAAAGATGCCCAGCAACGCCGTCAGGAGAACCCAGCCAATGAAAAAGACGCCTTCACAGTAGCCAAGGCTCGAAATGCAAAGCTGATAAAGGTGAGAATAGAAATTAACAATTTTTTAAGAAATGGAACCTGTGTAAAACTGATAAAGGTAAGAATAAAAATTAGCCTTTTTTAGGAAGTGGAACCTATGTAAAACCGATAAAGGTAAGAAAAAAACTGCTTTTTTTAAGGAAGTGGAACCTACGCAAAAATGATAAAGGTGAGAACAAAAATTAGCCTTATTTTAAAGAAATGGAACAATGCAAAACTGAAAAACATAAGAACAAAATTGGCATTTAAGAAATGGAACCTATGCAAAAATTATGAAGGTAATAAGAAGGATGAGCATCTTTGTTTTAAGAAATGGAACCTATGCAAAAATTATGAAGGTAATAAGAAGGATGAGCATCTTTGTTTTAAGAAATGGAACAAAAATTATGAAGGTAATAAGAAGGAAATTTTTAAGAAATGGAACCTATGCAAAAATTATGAAGGTAATAAGAAGGATGAGCATCTTTGTTTTAAGAAATGGAACCTATGCAAAAATTATGAAGGTAATAAGAAGGATGAGCATCTTTGTTTTAAGAAATGGAACCTATGCAAAAATTATGAAGGTAATAAGAAGGATGAGCATCTTTGTTTTAAGAAATGGGACCTATGCAAAATTGATAATGGTAAGAATAAAAATGAGCATTTTTTAAGAAATGGAATCTATGCAAAAATGATAAAGGTAAGAAGAAAAAGGAACATTTTTTCAAGAAATAGGACCTATACAAAACTGATAAAGGTAAAAAGAAAAAATAGCATTTTTTCAAGAAATGGGACCTTTGCAAAATTGATAAAGGTAAGAACAAAAATTAGCCTTTTTTAAGGAAATGTAACCTATGCAAAACTGATAAAGGTAAAAAGAAAAAATAGCATTTTTAAAGAAATGCAAAAATGATAAAGGTTAAAAGAAAATTAGCCTTTTTTAAGGAAATGTAACCTATGCAAAACTGATACACGTAAGAACAAAAATGAGCACTTTTTAAAGAAATGCAAAAATGATAAAGGTTAAAAGGAAAATGAGCATATTTTAAAGAAATAGGACCTATGCAAAACTAATAAAGGTAACAACAAAAATCATTTTCAAGAAAGGGCTCAGTAGTTCCCAGTAATGCTTTGAATGCTTGTCCTACTAAGACTGGAAATCTTTATCCAATCTTTTTACTGATTCCACTGCTTCTCTACATGTTCCTCGTATTTTTTCTGCGTTTCTGCAGAGCAAACTAGTTAACCTCTTGTAGTGAACACCGCATGGGAACAAACTTTCCGCTCATTAAACTATGTTCCATCGCCACAAACAAAGTAAGTTTACAAAGATAGCTCATATAAATGACAGATGGGGATTACAAAGGAAAAAATATGTACCTGGAATCCAACACAATTGAAGAATTAGTAGAAATGCCAAAACAGGGTTAAATATTTAAGAGGTTTTACAAGGGATTAGGATCAACCGTTCAGAAGCAGGGACAGGACAATTAAAAGATTATACAAGGGGATGAATGACCACCAAAAATTATTAGTACAACAAAATAATCCTCTTTTTTTTGTAAACAATAACAATTTTTGCAAGATGAACATTATTACAAATGAAAAAATTATATTAAACATACGAATACATAGAATATATATATAAGGTAACTAATTTGTAATTAAGTCAGTGATTTTATCTTTTAGGTCATTCTTGAACATTTTTCTGATTTTATCTTTTAGGTCATGCTTGAACATTTTTCTAATACAGGGGTCCAAATAATACATGCCAGGGCTAAGGTTATAATTACAGCTGGAAGTAAGCTGGATAATAGCGGACTCCAAAAGATTTCTTGGAGAGAAATCTTTCGATCTGGCAATCACTGAACTTTCAGTCCAATTTATCTTGTTAGAGTTTTCACTTAAATGAATGAATATAGCATTGGATGTTTGTCCAGTTTTGACTGAATACTTATGTTGCTTAATACGTACATCTAAATCTTTGCTAGATTGACCAATATAAAAAGAGGGGCAGTCCAAAATGGAAGTTTATATATTATATTATATTATGTTATTGTTTTCTTTAGGGCTATTTTTATTTACATTCATTTTAGTGTGTTATTATATGAAAAAAGGAGGTTGACATTAAAAGATTTTAACGATGATTTTGTTTTCAAAACCACTCAAATAAGGCAAGCTCAGAATGTCCATAGGAGTTTCTTTCTCCATGTTACTTTTACTATAAAACTTTTTGTGGGCTTTATTATAACAAATATCTAGTGTATGTGAAGGATAACATAAATCTGTCCCTATTTTTCTTATGTATTCAATTTCTTGATCCAAATACTGGGGACTGACAATGCGCAAAGCTCGTAAAAACACAGAATTAAAAATTGATATTTTGAAGTTAATGTGATGGCCTGAATAAAAATGGACATAAGTTAAGTTGTTGGTTGGATTCCTGTAAATACTGAATTTGCATTGAAATGGTTCTCTATGTATTAAAACATCTAAGAAAGGGAGGCAATTGTCTTTTTCTAATTCTAAAGTAAACTTAATGGATAGTACCTGGTTATTCAAATTACAGAGTAAATCATTTACATCCATACCAGCAGGCAAAACAGCTAAATTATCGTCAAAATATCTATACCACTTTAAAGGAGTATAAATGATATTTGGTAGATATCGTTTTTCAAATAATTCTATATACAAGTTTGAGAGGAGTGGGGATAAAGCAACACAAATATTCAGTCAAAACTGGACAAACATCCAATGCTATATTCATTCATTTAAATGAAAACTCTCACAGGATAAATTAGACTGAAAGTTCAGTGATTGCCAGATCGAAAGATTTCTATTCAAGAAATCCTTTGAGTTCGCTGTTATACAGCTTACTTCCAGCTGTAATTTTAACCTTAACCCTGGCATGTATTATTTGGACCCCTGTATTAGAAAAATGTTCAAGAATGACCTAAAAGATAAAATCACTGACTTAATTACAAATTAGTTACCTTATATATATTTTCTATGTAGTCGTAAGTTTAAAATTGTTCATCTTGCAAAAACTGCTATTGTTTACGAAAAAAGAGAATTATTTTGTTGTACTAATATTTTTTGGTAGTCAGTCACCGCACCCCCTTGTATAATCTTTTAATTGTCCTGTCCCTGCTTCTGAACGGTTGATCCTAATCCTTTGTAAAACCTCTTAAATATTTAACCCTGTTTTGAGTTCTGCTAATTCTTCAATTGTGTTGGATTACAGGTACATATTTTTTCCTTTGTAATCCCCAGCTGTCATTTATATGAGCTTTCTTTGTAAACTTACTTATATATTTCTTCAATCTGCTAAGTAAAGGACGACAGACAGTCGAAAGGCCTTGCAGCACTCCAGTGTTTCCCTCCTCTTCGTGGACTATATCTTCATGTATATATATATATATATATATATATATATATATATATATATATATATATATATATATATATATATATATATATATATATATATATACTGTATATGATGTATATATAGTCCCCACAGACAGTTCTGTTCATCTGATGTCAACGCACATAGCAGTGTGATCCCACGTGAGTATGGACTTGAATGGCTTCGTCCCTCACTCAAAGAAACGTTTATCCAGACCGATATTTTTAACATGGTGGATAGCTATTTACATTCAATTGCATTTTGGAGCAGGTTGCATCTCCTCCTTTGCAGCAAGTTTTGCTTGACAGGCCGTAAAAGTTAAGTATGCCTTAGTTTAAGCAGACCACTGAGCTGATTAACAGCTCTCCTAGGGCTGGCCCGAAGGATTAGACTTATTTTACGTGGCTAAGAACCAATTGGTTACCTAGCAACGGGACCTACAGCTTATTGTGGAATCCGAACCACATTATATCGAGAAATTAATTTCTATCACCAGAAATAAATTCCTCTAATTCTGCAGGCCGTAGCATCTACGTCGGCACTGTTGTTATAATGCTGCAATGACAGCATCAGGTTCCAAAATTGGCTGCCCAGGGCAGAGAGTGGCACGGCCTCTGCACTGGGTATCGCAGCTTCCTACGATGAGGAGACAAAGATCATTTAAGTGTGTTTGATTTTCGTTTGTGTAGCAGGATTACACAGAAAGTTAAATATGACCAAAAATGGACGTTGTGACTGAGACCCTGACAAGATTGGTGGACCTTTTACTTTTTGGAGAGGAGGGATAGCTCGGCTATTTGTTCACTTACTGCTATACTTTACCAGAAGAGTGTTACTGAAGCTCATGATCATCTACATTAATGTATTTACTAATTAAGGTCATATAAAACCACTTAATTAAGAACTGATACCGTGATTATTAGCTTTTTTTGCTGTTTAATGATCCCACTGCTGTCAGTGACCTTTATGGAAATTGTCAGTGTATTTCAGCTGAAAGTTCGAGGCTAGCTTTCGGTTCATAGAGGCTTTTAGATGAGTTTTTTAACCTTGTTTCAGCATCCACTCACTTTATTGCTATAAAATGTACATTTAATGAGCCTTTATACTTATTCGTTGTATCCATTCCTTTTTAAGGCCATTTCCATTCTTTATGCATAACAAGATTCGCTTGCTCTGACAGAGCTGGAGAATGTTGCAGATTGCCAGTTGTTCCCTTGATAAAGTAGCAAAAAATTGTGTAAATCTGACAGAATGTTCGCCCTTGTCACGACACTGCAAATAAACAAAATATTTAGCTAAGTCAATGTGTTCTTATAGATCTGATCAACCATTCTCTATCTAAAACCAAGGATATTCCCACGAAGGTTTTTTGCTTAACCAAAATGGAAGTTCCTCAGAAGTTACTCAAATAAAGAGTTTCAAAATTAGAAAAAATTATATTAGATGGATTTAGGACAGACTAGCTTTATACAGAATAGAGCTTAACAGCGCATTAAAAAAAAAAAACTTTAAATGCCCATCCTAACATTTTTGTAAACAATCTTCTCCCTAGGAAGTCCAGCAAGAGATGGCGCGCCTGAGGACGCTGAAGGTCTCTCCGTTGATGGCGCATCTCCATCAGCTTAGCGACAACTACTTAGGTTCCTGACTCGCTGCGAGCCATCTTTGATCTTTGGACAAAGGACTTTGTATCACTCCCGTCCGAGGTTCAGGACATAGCAAGTGTCTCATCCAGAATGCCCTCCAGAGGATGCGTTTCTTCGCAGTGATTATGCAAATGTAGATTTCTGTCATGTCTTCTTATTCTTCTTCTTCGTTCGCTTGTTAGGATTTAGAGTGTCTTCCAAAAGTTTTGGAGCCGTTCCAGAGGCTTGTGCCTCTATTACTACTACTATTATTGAAGAATGTTTTCAGAGGGATTTCAAGCATAATTTACGTAGGTGTCTGTTTGTCTCTAGCAGGGTGACATGAAATCACTTAGCTTTCATCGCTTTGTCTGTTTGCAATTGACTAGCTTTTAAGTTAAGGAATGGCGAGAATTACTGTAGAAGCATCTTAGAATATATATGATCCATAAGTGAACTGTGAAAGCATTTCAAAAATACTCAAAATAGGAATTCACGTAGAAAAGAATTCCAATTCGCTGATATTTAGGTTATAAACATCGCTTATCAAACTAGTACTTTTCATCGACCATGCTATGTATTGTATTTATTACTTCTTGTAATCAGAACATAAGGAAATACTCGTAAGAATAAACATTTCATATTACAAATGGAATATTCAGTTATATGCTGAAGATATTTATGACGACACTTTTCAGAATTCCAACATGAATGTTTGTGATCAACGTGTATTCGACTTTTGAACATAGATTGTCTGTAAATCATCCGGGCTGTTGAAATTTGACAAACATACCTAAAAAATTTCGTTACAGTTTAAGTAAAGATCTGGAGATAATAAAAGCTTTCTATTCACTTCGAAAAATAACTTGTTCAGCCGCACATACGGCATGTAATGTAAACTCACGCGTTCTATTGGTATGGTATGGTATGGTACCCTTCTCATTTGCCACCTGAACTAAACCAAAGCATAGTCCGTAGGTTAACTGTATATAAAATCTTGACATATACTCTATTCTTTCACTTTAGATTTGAGAATAGGAACTACGCCGAAGGAGGACATCAAAATACAGTTGTTTAGTGAATGACATCTTCATTCGATTTCACTGCTTCCAGATTAGTAATTCTTAGGAGAAAGTGAAGTATCTTTTCTTCGCTTCTAATTGCTAACGCAAAGGAACAGCTAAATATAAGTGGACGAAAAAATATGATGGTATTTCTTTACTAATTTATACTGGTCTCACGCCACCTCTTATAGAGCTTGAGGCAAATGATTTACAAACAATTGAATAACTTCTATTTGGTGAAGCGAGCTCGTTTCGTCCCAGTTGGTTTGGGCAGAGCCCGGAGGTCCACACCAGACATCCTGCTACCTTTAACACAGGGTCCTGTACTGGCATCTTAACCAACTAAACAATCGCTTCGTGGGGGAGGCGAAGCTAAAACAATTTTGACCATTGAGATAAATCGCGGTTCCTTTTACCAAAAGTAAGATCAGCTGTTTCGTAACCACTTTGATTCTGTTGTTCCTTGAAGTACCCACTCAAGTGGGCCGTAGTTCCTGATTCATTTTAGGTCACTACATCCATTTCAGGGACCGCGAGTCATCGTTTTTCTCAAATATCTTTCTAACTAATTATTTGGTCGAAATGGTACTTTGACAAAATATACAAGACACCGCCCGCTAATTTTTGGTAATACAGTGCATTGTCTAATGGTGTTAGTTACGGCATTTATTCTTGACTTTTAAAGGCAAAGTCGCATGATTCAGCAGGGCTGATCTGCGCAGTCGAACGTCCGCTATCCCCCATAGACAAGAAAGGGGAGGCGGAGATGGGGAGGCCAGGAAAATGGGTTGAGGAAGGGATGAGAAGGGGAGGGGAGAGGGAGGGACGGGATGGGGATAAAGGATGTTCGAATGTATAATTTTACGATGCTTGGCAACGCAATGTAAGTCAAGAGCAAACGCCTTAACTAAAAACCATTTGACGAAGTTATGTTACCAAAAATTAGCGGGAGGTGTCTTGTACACTGTGTCAAAGTACCATTTCGATCAAATAATTGGCTTGAAAGATATTTGAGAAAAACGATGACTCGCGGTTCCTGAAATGGATAGTAATCAATTAGCACTTTCTCTAGGACTATACAGCACGGGAAAAGAGTTCTGCACAAACTTAGTGTTGGTGGAAAGATAGCCCTTAGGCAAGTTTTGTCATCGTTAGCACAGACTTCCTGGAAAAGCCGATTCGGGTATCAGTGTGATCTGACTTCCAGTAACGTTAGACTTGAGCATAATTAAGTTCGTGTTTTTAATAATATTTCTTAATCTTTCTGGATCGTGACAAGATTGAGTAGACAAATGGTGGTTTAGGTAGAGTCCAGTAAAGAGGTTTGCATGTCGTAGTTTTAGTCAAAATCACGTGTCTGTCAAAATAAAAATTATGATAAATGCACGTTTTTGTGGGGGAAAGAATTTATATCATTAATAGCAAATATTAATTACCTTTGAGGAGGGAAAAGACTATATTTAAAGACGACAAATTCTTATTCCAGTAGTAAAGAAAGGATGGGGAAGTGATTTTTTTTCTGGTAAAACATTTCGATACCATCTCCATATAAGGAAAACGAAACAAGATTTTGATAAATATAAACAGTTATAATCACACAAGTTTCGATTACGACCTCGGCCTATCGAAGAAAGCAATAAAACAAAACATTTCTTCAGCCTAAGGCTATTACATTTAGACTATTACAGGCGTTAATGCATAGTTTTGGGGCACGTCGTTTGACGGACATTTGTAGAAAGACTTCCTCTATGACAGATTCAAATTGTATTTTGCAATCTTGCCCCAGGGCTCCGAAAATCCATTAGCAGAAGCTTTGATTTGATGTTTAGAAACTTTCATTAGAATCGCTTAACTGAAATTATGCTACTGAGACATTTGAAGGCAACTGAGTAAGGTTAATTAGATTTAAAATATTTACCATGTAGCACAATGTTAAATAATTTCTTGTCGTGGGAGATTTCAGTATCTTCAGAGACGATGCTCCACAAATATAAAATAAATAAAAACCCGTCCTGATATATATATATATATATATATACCTATATATGTGTATGTATATACACACACATTTATATATACAAATATATATATATTATATATATGTTATATATATGTATGTATATATCTATATATATATATACATATACACATATAAAGACAAAATCCACGAAGGAAAGAGAACCACCAGAATGCTGCGAGGCCTTTCGACTGTCAGTCGTCCTTTACTTAGCAGACTGAAGAAATATAAAGTAAGTTTACAAAGAAACTTTTATATTTCTTCAGTCTGCTAAGTAAAGGACGACAGTCGGAAGTCCTCGCAGCACTCCAGTGTTTCTCTTTCCCTCGTGGATTTTGTCTTTATTTATATATTCATCACATCCCATATTTTCGTGATTCAGTTATACATATATACATATATATAATTTATATATATATATATATATATATATATATATATATATATATATATATATATATATATTTAAATATCTATATTTATATATTTTTATGTATATATATATATATGTATGTATATATATTTATACATACTTACTGTACATAGTTCTTCATTTACGTCACGCATAAGCACCATTAAAAGCAAGATATGCACATGACTTTAAAGCCAAAAGAAAATAAACATTCCTGTGGTGAATGTCTGACGTGTGAGATGATTCCACCGGTTGTCCTTTACTTGTTTTGATTCTTTTTCTTGTAACAAAGGTTAGAGCAGTCAGGGGTGATATTAAAGCCAGAACGTTCATCTGGTGAAAGAATTACCGAATGGAAAAGGTTCTTTTTTTATATGTACTTATCACGTGATGTTTGCCCACCAGGAAACATACAGCTATGTTCCTTTTCAACAGGAGTTTTAGATTAAGTCAGCCTTGTGCTGGCACGGGCTCCTGCTCGTAAGAGCAGCCAGTTAAATTTTCAGGAGGAAAATACACCATTCTTTGACAAAAAGATGTGTTGTAGTGCAAAGTTGACTTACTATATCATTGAAATTCTTCGTACTCATAATAAAGACAATGATTCTTCGGTCTAAAATAATAATAAATCTCATAGAATGTGGTTAGATCATTAAAGAAAGATGAAGTCTCATTAAACATGTCATATTCCTTTAAAAGAGAACAGAACCACATTTTTCTTTATTTTACTTGGAATCTGATGGTAAACATAATTACAGTCAAATTGCTACCACTTTGCTGGGGAGTAGAGATTCATTTTACCTAAGGTCATCTAACATCCGGAATTGATCTTGAGAAATGATCTGTTTTCCAATACGAGGTTCCGAGCACCGTGGTCCCACGCCCATGTGGTCATGTCGAGAGAACGGATTAACTGTTCATCAGACCTTGGGATTTGCTGTCCTTTTGATGCCCTTAGCTGAGCCATCTTTCCACTCCTGAAATAAAAGTCGTCTTTATTAAAAGTTTCAACTACCGTTCGTTGCACGTTATTTATGAAGTAATTACTCGGAATATTGGCGTTGTAAAAACAAAGTTTGGCTTCCTGGAAAATAGAAACTCGACCACAGAAACAAGGTTCGAAAATATTCATTCCAAATACATTTCTTATTAATCGGAAAAGCTTCAATATTTTTATCACATTCACGGCCTTCTGCATCATTCAACTTACTCGTGACAAGAGATCCTGACGCCCCGCTATTTCTCCCTTCGTCACGTGATAACTGTAGTATTCTGAAATCCGTCGGTATTTCCTCGTGGTTATTAATAACTCTGAGGCCTCTGATAAAACTGGACTGGTTTCACCGAGGAAATTCCAACTCATCGTCTGTTTTTGCGTTGGAACCTCTCGCCTTCCATTTTCAAGGACAAGTCTTCCTTTAGCTCCAGCGAAAGATATGCAAATGCAGCAGAATTCAAAACAATGAGGTTTCACACGATCATAATTAATGTATTTAGTCTCTTACTTATACAGAATCATTTCTCAAATTACTAGACTTAATTATTGAATATTTTTAGTGTATTCCAAGTTACACGTCTTGAGTAAAGCTGTCACTTCCTTACCATTAGCGTCCTGTTTTTAAAATTATGCAAAAAACCGGTTGGGGTACTTGTGTGTCTTCTTCAGTGGATGCTACCAGGCTAAAGGTGAATAGATCTTGGAAATGCAGTGTCATTTCAGTGGTATAATTCATGAGTGTATGAGAGTCTTGAATTATAGTCTTATTCCAGGTGAATGTTTGTCTAAATGATGATCATAATTAACATAACCATAAGAGTACTAGCTAATAGTTAATAGATGTGTCATTGTACATACACTGGCTATGTGTACAGGCAGAGGCAGAGGCAGAGGCAGAGGGCGTAGCTGGAACCAGCCGTAGAACATACTCGTACAGTAGGTCTAGCCTACTATTTGCCTCCGTTCCAAACCCCACCAATCTCCACTTTCCCACTGACATAGCTCTTAGACGATAAATATTTATATATATTCTTCTCATCATCATAATTCTATTTTCCGTTTCCATTTTTCATGATTATGGCTTCTGAGGTGCCTTTTATATAAAGAGAATAATAAAAGTTGTATGTGTCGTAAGGTGTAAGCTATATAGGCAATCTTGATTGGATAGATACGCTGAAGACTTTATTTCACTTATGTCATAATATTCTCCCACCTGTGTGTGTGTGCCTAGACACTTCGGGTATTGCAGCGTAGCCTATACTGTATATATGCATCCAATGAATAAAACTTTCAAAAAGATAGTTGAGGGTTTTCTGACCTTGTCTTTATGACACATACTGTACATAATGTACATACATACAGGCATACATACACATACATTCACAGGCTTGCATATACATTTATTTGACATATATATATATATATATATATATATATATATATATATATATATATATATATATTGTACACATAAAAACTCACACATATATAATATATATACACATGTAAATACACACACACATATATGTATATATATATATATATATATATATATATATATATATATATATATATATATATATATATATATATTGTACATATAAAAACACACACACACATACACACACACACACACATATATATATATATATATATATATATATATATATATATATATATATATATATATATATATATATATATATATATATATATATATATAAATGTCGACCTTCCAATTCTCAGGCAATTTTTGGGGTGAAGTCGATAGACCTCGCCCCTCTCCATTCTGGCGATAAAAGAAAACCACAGTTGACTAACCACCAGGTACATGATTTACAGGTAACTTCAACGTAGACAACGAGCTATCAAAAGCGCGGTCCATCCACCTGACTTCGCTCATTTTTCCTGTTGACAGATTTAGACTCTATCGTAACAATTCTCTTTTCAAAATATTTTCCAAACTTCAATTTTCTCCTAAATTTGAAGGTTTGGAAAAAAAATTCTTTTGACAACGGAATCGGAATACAATACGTATGAGAGGATGAAGGAATGGGAATTCGCTTAAAACTTGAATTTGATGAACGGGATTTCACGTTACTAATAGAAATCTGCAAGATTTCAACACAGCATTATAAACCTATCCAAATGACTCTTGTTGGTACGTTCTTCGTATAATTGTGCGCTCTAATTTATCTAAGGATTCTCTTGAAAAGTGTGTAAACAGAAGCTACGAAGAACCATGTATACAAATACATAAAAGCTTTGTTTAAGCAGAGGCTACGAAGAACCATGAAAATGTTCATATTGTATAGAAGTACATAAAAGCTTTGGCAAATTTGAGCGACAAGCCTCCACAGTTCGGTGACTGTTACAAAAGCAAGACAAGGTTGAGAAAATCCAGTTACAAGAAAAGGAAACAAATAAAATGAATCACTGAAATCATTCTAAGTGAAAAAAGATAAGAAATATCTCCAGATTCCTGGTCTCTTTGCTAGTTGTATGTCATCTTTTAGATCAATCAATGAACTTTTAATGGTATTTAGCAGGCCTTGTCATTGATGATGATTGTGCTGCTACTACTAATATTAATAATCTGTACTAAGATTCCCAAAAGAAATTAGTTTCTAAAAGTCTCGAGATCTCACATGAATTTGCGAAACTATTGACGATTGAGAAAACAGGTAAAAAATGCGCCGAAGTTTCTTCGGAGCAATCGAATTTTCTGTACAGCTGCTACGGCGTCTAATCAAGGCCACCGGAAATAGAGCTATCTTGCGGTGGTCTCGGCATAAAGCTGTATGAGTCGCGGCCCATGAAACTCTAACCACGGGCCGCTGGTGGCCTATCCAATATCGTTGCCAGAAGCACGATCATGGCTAGCTTTAAACTTAAATAAAAAAAAACTACTAAGGCTAGAGGGCTGCAATTTGGTATGTTTGATGATTGGAGGGTGGATGATCAACATAGCAATTTGCAGCCTCCTAGCCCTGGTAGTTTTTAAGATCTGAGGGCGGGCAGAAAAAGTGCATACAGAAAAAGTGCGGATAGAATAAAGTGCAGACGGACAGACAAAACCGGCAAAATAGTGTTCTTTTAGAGAAAACATAAAAAGGAATCCAGTTGACACATTTTCGAATTCCGTACAAGAATTAAAAGTAAAATGACATGGCAGGGCGCGTCTGTATGAGAGAACCTCTCGACCATCGCCTCTCTCCAAAAAAGGACAAAGGGTGGCGGGGCTTTACTAAATGTCGGGATTCCCCAGCGGGCGTCTTTAGTAAAGGCAACTCTTTCAGTGAGGAAATAGGGAAAATCTTGTCGAGGAAAGAAGAAGAAGAAAAAGAAGAAGAAGATGATGATGATTATGATGATGATGATCTTAGTTTTTGTTACCATCATTGAAAGTGAAATTATATTTCGGTCATGAATTGATGCGGAATAAGTACTTATGAGAGAGAGAGAGAGAGAGAGAGAGAGAGAGAGAGAGAGAGAGAGAGAGAGAGAGAGGGGGGGTGTTTATCGTTTTCCACACCAATGTGGTGGGCCTGGTGGCCGATGGTATGGAAGAGGGACAATAACAAACAACCAATCGATCCTGCTGAGGCGATGAAGTTGCGTGCACACCATGAGCAGCAGTGCTTTACTGAGTCATTCATGTAACTTTTAACCTTATGTATCTGCTTTATCATTCTAAGTATTTCCGTAAATACTCAAGAATTCACTTATGCACAAAAAAAAAAGTTTATCTGCATATGATTGCTGCCAACCAAGTGATGCTATCTTGATAAGTTTAAAAGAAAATGGTATATGTAAAAGTATACTAGACCTCAGTGGTGATGTTTTCTAAAAAAAAAAAGATGAATATTAAAAGGCATTCTATTGGAATGTCCAGATGCCCTTGACCTGAGAGGATTCGGTTGCAACATTTTACATCGACAGTTTCGTTTTTGCTCTCTCTCTCTCTCTCTCTCTCTCTCTCTCTCTCTCTCTCTCTCTCTCTCTCTCTCTCTCTCTCTCTCTCTCTCTCTCTCTCTCTCTCATCTTTATATTTTCCATTGATAAAATTATGTTCAAAGTATTTTTGCTTCATCGGAAGGAAGGTTTTGGTCCAGAAGGCTGGCTAGTTACTGAAGTCATTCAACCCAGGGATAAGGAAAAATTATTTCAAGAGGGTAGAAAATCAGACTGCATAGTACACTTTCTCTTATGGGCAACTATACTACTCCAAGTCCAAAGGGTTTGCTTATGCTATGATTAACTACAAAATGATTCCTCAAAGTTCGCGATCAAGGAAGCTTGGAATCAATAAAATATAAAGACAAATATATGCATACGTACTTATCATTATCAGCGTGTGTTTGAAGAGAGAGAGAGAGAGAGAGAGAGAGAGAGAGAGAGAGAGAGAGAGAGAGAGAGAGAGAGGTGGGGAATTTGTTTTAACATAATGGAGATAAAACTCAGCCATCTCATTCGTCAAAGTGGCCTCTGGGAATTTCTCTTACACCCTAAGAGTCTACAATAGGAATCGTCGCCTTGACATCTGTGCTCGTCACCCTTCTTTCATTCCCTGAATAAACTGATGACGTCCTCAAGAGCATTCTGCGAAATCATTGCCTTCGACCCCCGAAAGTCTTGCGGATGGGCCAACCATTGCGTTGGGCTGTCCCACCCCGAATAAAGCCTTGAGGACCGTTCACGGTCGCCTGGGATGTGGTGGGATGTAGTCGGATGTGTAGCGGGGATGGGGGAAGAGGAGGTGTGTGGTGGATGTTGAGAAGTGGACTCTAGGAAAATATTCGAGATCACTTTGCGAAGTGATTGGGAACTGAGCAATCTTAGGCATATATTACGAAAAGAATGATATAGCAGAAAACACAGTACTGAAAATATGTGCGAATGTAGTGACCATTATTGTCTGCAGTTAATGATTCTGTTCTATAGAATTTAGTCTAAATGACTTGTGTTGCTCGCTTTTATTTTCGGCCGTCGTTGTCATGATTTGCCCAAAATAATAAGATACAGAAACAACTGCATTGTAAATAAATCTGAAAGCTTAGTCAGTTATACACATCACCTGTGGCTGAGGAATATTTTCTATAAGAATTCCTCGCATTTTTTTCCTATTGTCGTTGCTTGTTTCGATGTGTCACGAAAAAGAACGAACATGGAATAAAAATAATATTGAAAATCCTGATAATGCAAAGCAGCTGTTATCGATGATTGAGAGGTTTCCTTCATAAAGTTTGTTTTTCCATCTGTATTCGTCAGTCGCTTTCGTGAGCTGAGGAATAAAGATGGAGGGAACTTACATGACGTATGACGAGAATTTCTCAGATAGAATTTGGTCGCTGTTGCCTCTATCTCTTCTCGTCATTTTTTGATGTCCATCATAAAGGGGTTCACCTTCCTCGTCCTTTCCTATTCAGTATCCTTTCATCTTTTTTCTTGCCGGTCATTGGTTTCCTCATTTTTCTTATCTCCTTTTTGCAGTCCTCTCGATGAAAGGCTTGATGGCGCCATTTCTGCCCAACTTTCATTCGTCTTCTCCCTTGGAGCCCATTTCTATGATGTTATGGTAAGCAGTATCGAAAGAAAATATTAGCAAAATAGTTTATTCTTCAACTTTCTGTCTTATAATTCTCTATATTTTATCCTCTTTTTGAAATATTCTCTCTAAACCATACGATCGTTTGTTCTTTCTTGGAATCTAACTCTTTTATCTTTTTAATATTTTAGTTATGTTGTTTGTATTTACAGGTTTCAGTTTTCCTGAACACTTCATCCACAGGGTCACTGATGCCACCCACTGCGGTCGGCTAACTACCATTTGCATAATTCACTGCTTTGGTTACTCGTATATCGAACTCTGTCTCCTCTAGTTATTGAAGCGAGAGTCCTGACCGCTTTACTGATCACTTACGTACATAAATGTATGCATGCATACACACACACATATATATACATATATATATATATATGTGTGTGTGTGTGTGCATAATGCATACATTTATGTACGTAAGTGATCAGTAAAACTGTCAGGACGCATTAATGGTTTAGTCATTTCCTTTCCTATTTCAGCTATTGAAGGATTTCATGTGGATCAGGAAGGCTCTCTAATATCCTTCCTGAATGGATGCATGTAATTGTTCTTCTCTCTTTCTTTTTTTCTTTTAATACGTCTTCTCGGAAAGTGAGTCACTGGAAGCAGATAATGTAAAACAACGAAATATTGAAAGTAAGGAGGGAATTATGTCCCTGGCTTATTCAGTGACGTGTCTAGGATGGCAAGAACTCATTGATAACTGACGTTAAATTATACCAAAAAGATAAAAAAATTTTTAAAAATTTTTACTGGAATTTTTTTTTTCATCTTTTTGGTATAACTTCACGTCAGTTATGGCTGCTGCCGTTGCTTCTTTGCCATCTTAGTCGTGTGATGTTTAGTGGACCAGATTTAAGTACGAAATTCAAATGAAATGACCAGTCACGTCAGTGGCACTGTTAGGAGAGGCTCTGACTCGACAACCTTGTCCTAACCTAACCTACCTAACCCTAGGCCGATACAGAAGCCAAACCAAATCTCGCTCGGCACTGCTGCCGTGCATTTCCAGATGAACTTGAAATGTTAAGTAGCTGAAACTATTTGTAGATACTGAATTCTACCCATATGAAAAATCTGATTGTACGTATTTTTTTCTTACACGAGTAAATACTAGCCTTCTCAAAAGTGACTGTGAACAGGATTGGTATAAACATGAATGAATAATATTAGGCGTAGAAGAGGCCATCTTCGACATACTACCTGCATATTTTGCATTTGTTTACAATTTCGTCTCTGACTAGAAATTATTATTATATATCAAAACACGCTGTTTTACAGATAAACTTAAATCCTTTTGCTTTGTATGAGAAGCGATCATGAAATTTCTATATGTTATCGCTGTAAAGATTCAACATTCATTTACGCCTTGAAAGGCACATTTAAAAGGACTGAATACAAAGGTTAATCTAAGAATGATTCTATCTCTTTAAAGCCACTTCGGAAATACCTTCCGTCGTTACGTCTTATTGGTGTAATATAAAAAAATATTAATCAGTGAAAGTGTTTTTAAAACATGAGCAGGCTGAGATTTTTCTTTAAATTCAAATTATTTACTACGACAACATATATTTATGGCAAGTATGACCATGGTCAATGCGGAGCCCGTTACACAGACCAATCAATCAATCGATTTGTAACAGTCATGCCTGGTGTCCTTGATCCTGGGCTGATTTCGTTTTTTCAAAAACTTTCCTATAAATGATCGCAGTCATTTAAACATAACATTGCTTCAAGGAACAAGGTCACGTCATTCGATGATTTATAAAGTAATCATTCTCCGAAGACGATTTAACACAAAAAAAAACCAGTGACAATAAAGAAAAGACTTTTCCTTTGCTTTGTGGACCAAGGACTGCCCGCTATTCTTCGTGCCTGGATGGGGAAATACCCAGCCTCGTCAGTCTACTTGGAATTCCAGTAGCTTAGTCATTCGGATCCCGTTTCCCTCAGTTCAGTCTCATGTCCTATTTACCTTATTGTAGTCTCTTCTTCATCTGCTCTTGACCTTTGCTTGGACTACCCAACCACTTCCTCACACCCTAGTCATTCTCTACTTGACCTTTTTGATATTTAAAGGATGGCCGATGAAAGGGCAACAGAATGGTCTTTTGTAGCCTGGAACTAGATTCCACTAGGATCACAGAGTAAGAGAGCAAAAGCCTGTTTTTCTAAACCCCTTAGGAATACGTAGGAAAATGGCATGTTGAGAGAAGACAAACGTTTGATTTAATTCCATGATCTGGCGTGGAGGGATAGAAATGCTTTAAAAACATAATTAATTTCCTCGTGAGACTACGTGGGAGTGAAGTACATTTGGACCTAAGGAGCTGTGGCCGAAATAGTACCCGTAAAAAAAAAAGAAAGAGAACGAAGCCACTTTTGCGTGAGGAGCAAGTTCTAAGCTCCGGGTTCTAGGAAACAGGAATGGATGAGAATCATATGAGGATTTAATAACTGGGACGAACAGAAGAAATTATGAAACTGTATGAAACTCATAGTGTTCATTGATGTTCACTTACTTTGTAGGCGTTCAGTTGCCTCTTTTAATGATGTGATCTCTCAAAGACAAACCTGAGGCAAATTAATTACTTAGAAAATGTTCATGGAAGAGATAGTTATGATTGGTATATTAAAGAATACAAGAAAAGTTAAGTATACCTTAGTTGAACCAAACTACTGAGCTGATTAACAGCTCTCCTGGGGCTGGTCTGAAGGATTAGACTTATTTTACGTGGCTAAGAACCAATTGGTTCACCTAGCACGGGACCTACAGCTTATTGTGGAATCCGAACCACATTATATCGAGAAATGAATTTCCATCACCAAAAATAAATTCCTCTAATTCTTCACTGGCCGGC
>NC_089789.1:6776614-6804114 GCF_040412425.1 Macrobrachium rosenbergii | reverse complement strand
GCAATCAGCAATTCGGATCAACATATAGATGAACAAACAAATATACGAGTAAATATAGGCTACCATTGATAAATTGAATAACTGAATTATAAATAATCTTATAAATGAATTATATAGATGAACTGATAAGTAGACAGGAGAACAAGGTAAACAAGTACTTACATGAACGGATACGCTAATTATGAAGCAGAACTGATTATTAGTAATTAAGTAATAAAGTGTTTAAATACGTAGATAAATGGATTAAACGGATGTTACTAAGACAAATAGATCACATTTACCACCTCGTCGTACGTTGTCACTACGGCAATGTAATCACTTCGGAAATAGCCTAGGCTACATTACATAGCAATCTCAGTATTTGGGATATATCTGAAATCAGACTAGAATTTATCATTCTTTCGTGTAAAGTATAATTTTCCTTCAAAAATTACTTTGAAACCACTAAATGGGTGAAATTAAAGAAGACAAACCTCTTTAGTGAACAATTTTGCTCTTCATGGGAAAGGTCAATATTTCTGCAAATTTTCCTCGTCACATTTTCAAATTTAAAAGCAGGATTTAGTAAGATGGACATATGAACTGGAATTTTGTATTTAGGCATATTTCCATTTCTCCATGAATCAGTTGCTGCTTAATTCAACATTTTTGTTTAATTTAGTATTTCGTGTCCCATTGGTTTGCTGTCCAAGTACAGTAAACTTTGGCCTCAGTATGTTAAGCATAATGTTTATAGGTCTACATATTAGTACTTTTACATGTTTAGATTAACGCTGACATTAATGATTACATTATCTTTATTTATCTTTTCTATTTTAACACTTCTGCTTAATCCAATACTTCAGGTCCCATCGGTTTGCTGCTCAAGTACAGTAAACTTTGGCTTCGTAATATGTCAAGCATAATATTTATAGGTCTACATATAAGTACCTTTACAAGTTCGTACGTTTAGCTGACATTAAATAATTACAATATCATTTCTTGCACCCTGTAGGACTGCTACACCAGCACAGTGCTCCAAGAAATCATCGTAACAGAAACTGTTCCATCTTACGTCACGTCAACTGTGGATAACTACGTCACCAGCACTTCAACAGTTCATCACACCGACTACTCCACTGTCGTCAGCACAGTTGTCGAACCCTCCTACGTCACTGAGACCGAATATAAAACCGAACACGTCACTAAGACGGAGCACCTGACCGAGACCAAGGTTCTCACTGAAACTGAGGTAAGGAGAATTTGTCAGTTAATATTTGTTTTTATTACAAGTTAATTTTTGCTGACAGGAATACTGCTTCCACACACACACACACACACACACACACACACACACACACACACACACACACACACACACACACATATATATATATATATATATATATATATATATATATATATATATATATATTATAACGTATTTAATACTGCCTTTTTTGCCATAATAAGTAATTCCCGTTTTCGTTCATTTGTGAGCCATAAGAGTAAAACAAATATGATTAAATTTAATATACATACATATATATATATATATATAAATTATATATATATATATATATATATATATATATATATATATATATGTGTATATGTGTGTGTATACTGTATATATATATATATATATATATATATATATATATATATATATATATATATATATATATATATATATATAATGAGCCATAATAAATAATCCTCGTTTTCATTGATTTGTAAACTGAAGAAACTTTTCCCCGCAGACTGCCATCAAAACCGTTGAGGTTGTAACAACTGAACCCCATTACGTCACAACCACCCACTACGCAACCAACACAGTGACGGAGTCCGTCCCCCATTATGTCACCACAACGTCACAAATTGAGAACTACGTCACTGTCACCCAGGACTGCTTAGAACCCCAAGTTAAAGCTCCGACGAAGGGCGGTGAGTGTTTGAAGTTATGTCTAGGCCTAGGTCTAATGAAAACCTCCCGTCTTCAATGGCTATAGCTTTTTGTTTCTAGTAATTGCGATATGTTATTTTCATTATTCACTAAAGCTAATGTCACCATTTTGTCTTTTCAGGATATGGACGTTAAGAAGGCTAAAAATGGAAATGTTTAAGGCTCTCAGGTCGACAAAGGAGGCAGTTGGTTACTGGTGTACCCGGGTTAGGTCTAAAAGACATTCTTTTTCCACCCCCCCACCTTTTTTTGTATACATTATTTATAAAATTCAAGATTTGACGATGACAAAGACAAGATTGTGTACTGTTTAAAAATAAAAAGGCAAAGTATTTGATTGTTAATATGAAGTGAAAATCCCTAAAGAAAGAGCTGAGTTTTGATTTTCATTTAAGATTCAGGCACAATGTATAGCAATGAATTTTAGCCTTGCTGTATGTCAGCTTATTTTGAAAGACGTTTGAAAGATTAAAAATAATAATAATTCATCTGAAACCCAAATCATCAAAAAGATATTTTATTTTTCAAAGTATAGCGGAAGGAGATTTTTTTCTAAAACCAAGTTTCAAAAAATGGCACATAGTTTTGGAAACCAAAATACAGTGATACGTAAAGTTTCTAAAAGATTATCCTAATTATGAATCACAGTGAGTTGTATGAGGGTCCTTTTACAAAGAGACAACGCAGGAAAAATGAGACTACCTCACAGTTCTGTAATATATAAGAAAATTAGTTACCTTAACGTGAATATTCTTCCTGAAAGTGGCGTAAAACTTATAAGAAAACGAAACCGATTTATTTATTGTTAGATAGCCTCGGTCACTTTCTTATAACCACGAAACTCATCTGGCTTGATATGTAAGGTTATATGGAATAAATAAGCAATGAAAGTGTGACATTTTGTAACATTTTTCAAGTACGCTGGTAGCCCCTTATACTAGCCCGTTACTTCTGGGACACTGGCAAAAATTTGGAGGTAATAGGTGCTTTTATTAAAGTCGCACACACGACTGTTATAAAATGCTTTTGATATATTTTTAGTTTTCCTCTAGTATATAATCATATACAGTTTTCAATCAATAAAAATTTAATAAATTCTCATGCTAAAATACAGAGAAATTTCCTGACTCCTCCGAGTTTTCTTGAATCACTATAGTTTCCTCAGTTTAACAATGGCCACGGTGTTCATATTTAGTATTAGTGGAGACCGTGATATATTTTTATATCATAGAAGATGCAAAACGACTCGAGAACCTTCTGGAAGTAAGGTAATCCTTTCCATAGATAAATTCCGCTCTTCCACTGCAGAAACCTCGGCTGAAGAGTCAATTTGGCGGGAGTTCTGCCTTAAAAATGTATCCGGGTTTAGGCGGGATTAACGACATGACGAGTGCCAAACGTACTGTAAATTTCTAATGGTTAGAGTGAATAAAATAGCACGCAAAGAAATATGTGAATAAAATGGCACACAAAGAAATATATGTTAAATAACAATAAATTCTTAGTTTTTGCCAAAGATTTTAGTTTTTCGTCAAAGGTTTTGAATAAAATACACTAAAAAATAGTCTAGGAGAAGTCTTAGGCCTAGTAGAAAAATCTCGGTATAAAAAGCTAAAAGGTTCCTTATTTTTTTTACTAATTTAAGAATAAGGCAATTATTGATGAAATATAAGAGAAAAATTGCCTAGTTTAAATTTAACTTTGAAAATTGAGGAAATATTTGAGCTTGTTCAATAGGCCTAAAGTTCAAGTAAACTTTAGCCTGGTTTATGATACCCAAAGTCAATAAGACACCGGGGGCCAGTGCTGTTCTTTTTCCGTTTCAAAAACTCCTCCGTTTTCTTCCTGACGCAAACAAGGCCGGTATTGACGACTAAATAATACATTTGGAGTAATGATAGAGTCAAGGTTTTCAGTTTTTTTTGTCCATTTTTTAGACTAAACTTAGTAGTTTAGTGCGAATCAGAATCCTTAATTGCATTGGTTTCTTTGTTGTTCAGTAATCTGATCGTATTCAGAGGAAATCAGTAGCTGTCAGGGCCACTCAAGGTTGCGTATACCAGTTCGAGACATAGGCAACTTTACCTCTCTCATCGAAACTGGATTTCTGGCCACCTTTTGGATGGTGGCCTGTCTCCTTAAGGAAATCAGTAGCTGTCAGGGCCACTTAAGGTTGCGTATACCATTTCAAGGCATAGGCAACGTTGCCTTTGTCATCGAAACTGGATTTCTGCCCACCTTTTGGATGGTGGCCTATCTCCTTAAGGAAATCAGTAGCTGTCAGGGCCACCACTCAAGGTTGGGTATATCTGTTCGAGACATAGGCAACTTTGCCTCTCTCATCGAAACTGGATTTCTGCCCACCTCTTGGATGGTGGCTTATCTCCTTAAGGAAATCAGCAGCTGTCAAGGTCACTTAAAGTTGGGTATACCAGTTCGAGACATAGGCAACTTTGCCTCTCTCATTGAAACTGGATTTCTGCCCACCTCTTGGATGGTGGCCTATCTCCTTAAGGAAATCAGCAGCTGTCAGGGTCACTTAAAGTTGGGTATACCAGTTTGAGACATAGGCAACTTTGCCTCTCTCATTGAAACTGGATTTCTGCCCACCTCTTGGATGGTGGCCTATCTCCTTAAGGAAATCAGCAGCTGTCAGGGTCACTTAAAGTTGGGTATACCAGTTCGAGACATAGGCAGCATTGCCTTTGTCATTGAAACTGGATTTCTGCCCACCTTTTGGATGGTGGCCTATCTCCTTAAGGAAATCAGCAGCTGTCAGGGTCACTCAAGGTTGGGTATATCAGTTCGAGACATAGGCAACTTTGCCTCTCTCACTGAAACTGGATTTCTGCCCACCTGTTGGATGGTGGCCTATCTCCTTAAGGAAATCAGTAGCTGTCAGGGTCACTTAAAGTTGGGTATACCAGTTCGAGACATAGGCAACTTTGCCTCTCTCATCGAAACTGGATTTCTGCCCACCTCTTGGATGGTGGCCTATCTCCTTAAGGAAATCAGTAGCTGTCAGGGTCACTTAAAGTTGAGTATACCAGTTCGAGACATAGGCAACTTTGCCTCTCTCATTGAAACTGGATTTCTGCCCACCTGTTGGATGGTGGCCTATCTCCTTAAGGAAATCAGTAGCTGTCAGGGTCACTTAAAGTTGGGTATACCAGTTCGAGACATAGGCAACTTTGCCTCTCTCATCGAAACTGGATTTCTGCCCACCTCTTGGATGGTGGCCTATCTCCTTAAGGAAATCAGTAGCTGTCAGGGTCACTTAAAGTTGAGTATACCAGTTCGAGACATAGGCAACTTTGCCTCTCTCATCGAAACTGGATTTCTGCCCACCTGTTGGATGGTGGCCTATCTCCTTAAGGAAATCAGCAGCTGTCAGGGTCACTTAAAGTTGAGTATACCAGTTCGAGACATAGGCAACTTTGCCTCTCTCATTGAAACTGGATTTCTGCCCACCTCTTGGATGGTGGACTATCTCCTTAAGGAAATCAGTAGCTGTCAGGGCCACTCAAGGTTGGGTATATCAGTTTAAGACATAGGCAACTTTGCCTCTCTCATTGAAACTGGATTTCTGCCCACCTCTTGGATGGTGGCCTATCTCCTTAAGGAAATCAGCAGCTGTCAGGGCCACTCAAGGTTGGGTATATCAGTTCGAGACATAGGCAACTTTGCCTCTCTCATTGAAACTGGATTTCTGCCCACCTCTTGGATGGTGGAATATCTCCTTAAGGAAATCAGCATCTGTCAGGGTCACTTAAAGTTGGGTATACCAGTTTGAGACACAGGCAACTTTGCCTCTCTCATTGAAACTGGATTTCTGCCCACCTGTTGGATGGTGGCCTATCTCCTTAAGGAAATAAGCAGCTGTCAGGGTCACTTAAAATTGGGTATACCAGTTCAAGACATAGGCAACTTTGCCTCTCTCATCGAAACTGGATTTCTGCCCACCTGTTGGATGGTGGCCTATCTCCTTAAGGAAATCAGCAGCTGTCAGGGTCACTTAAAGTTGGGTATACCAGTTCGAGACATAGGCAATTTTGCCTTTGCCTCTCTCATCGAAACTGGATTTCCGCCCACCTCTTGGATGGTGGCCTATCTCCTTAAGGAAATCAGCAGCTGTCAGGGTCACTTAAAGTTGGGTATACCAGTTCGAGACATAGGCAGCATTGCCTTTGTCATCGAAACTGGATTTCTGCCCACCTTTTGGATGGTGGCCTATCTCCTTAAGGAAATCAGTAGCTGTCAGGGCCACTCAAGGTTGGGTATACCAGTTCGAGACATAGGCAACATTGCCTTTGTCATCGAAACTGGATTTCTGCCTACCTGTTGGATGGTGGACTATCTCCTTAAGGAAATAAGCAGCTGTTAGGACCACTTAAGGTTGGGTATATCAGTTCGATACATAGGCAACATTGCCTTTGTCATCGAAACTGGATTTCTGCCCACCTGTTGGATGGTGGCCTATCTCCTTAAGGAAATCAGTAGCTGTCAGGGGCACTTAAGGTTGGGTATACTAGTTTGATACATAGGCAACATTGCCTTTGTCATCGAAACTGGATTTCTGCCTACCTGTTGGATGGTGGCCTATCTCCTTAAGGAAATCAGTAACTGTCAGGGGCACTTAAGGTTGCATATATCAGTTCGAGACATAGGTAACTTTGCCTCTCTCATCGAAACTGGATTTCTGCTCACCTTTTGGATGGTGGCCTATCTCCTTAAGGAAATCAGTAGCTGTCAGGGCCACTTAGGTTGGGTATACCATTTCAATACATAGGCAACATTGCCTCTCACATCGAAACTGGATTTCTGCCCACCTTTTGGATGGTGGCCTATCTCCTTAAAGAAATCAGCAGCTGTCAGGGCCACTTAAGGTTGGGTATATCAGTTTAAGACATAGGCAACTTTGCCTCTCTCATTGAAACTGGATTTCTGCCCACCTTTTGGATGGTGGCCTATCTCCTTAAGGAAATCAGTAGCTGTCAGGGACACTTAAGGTTGGGTATACTAGTTCAATACATAGGCAACATTGCCTTTGTCATCGAAACTGGATTTCTGCCCACCTTTTGGATGGTGGCCTATCTCCTTAAGGAAATCAGTAGCTGTCAGGGCCACCACTCAAGGTTGGGTATATCAGTTCGAGACATAGGCAACTTTACCTCTCTCATCAAAACTGGATTTCTGCCCACCTGTTGGATGGTGGCCTATCTCCTTAAGGAAATCAGTAGCTGTCAGGGACACTTAAGGTTGGGTATACCAGTTCGAGACATAGGCAACATTGCCTTTGTCATCGAAACTGGATTTCTGCCCACCTTTTGGATGGTGGCCTATCTCCTTAAGGAAATCAATAGCTGTCAGGGCCACTTAAGGTTGGGTATACCAGTTCAATACATAGGCAACATTGCCTTTGTCATCGAAACTGGATTTCTGCCCACCTTTTGGATGGTGGCCTATCTCCTTAAGGAAATCAGTAGCTGTCAGGGCCACTTAAGGTTGGGTATACCAGTTCAAGACAGGCAACATTGCCTTTGCCATCGAAACTGGATTTCTGCCCACCTTTTGGATGGTGGCCTATCCCCTTAAGGAAATCAGTAGCTGTCAGGGCCACTTAAGGTTGCGTGTATCAGTTTGATGCATAGGCAACGTTGCCTTTGTCATCGAAACCTGATTTCTGCTCACCTTTTGGATGGTGGCCTGTCTCCTTAAGGAAATCAGCAGCTGTCAGGCTCACTTAAGGGCCCCATAGGCGTTATGATCGCTGGATCCGGTCGTCTGAACCGCAAGTAAACCTCACTGTCTTTGGTGTTCTCTTCTGACCAAAAGTGGGCGGAGTCTGTCGGCCTCTCCGACCAGCTCGCAACCTACTGTTGCCAGGTTCATGGCTTCCATTTTAGTTTAGGTGGTCAGAAGCCTCCATGTCTATAGCGTGATCTCAAGATTTGCTTCAGTTCCAACTAGACGCTGAAAGGGAAACATGGCTTCTACTCAGCAGATTAGTTCTTGGAGGGTTCATTGAATGGCCTAGGAAAGCAAAATGAGGTTATGATAAACTAGTTTGAGAATTACAGGAGGGGGTGCAATATAGGTTATATATATATATTTATATATATATATATATATATATATATATCTATATATATGAAACTGGATTTCTTACCCACTCAAGACATTAAGATATATGAGATAAGAGAATAATAATACTACTATCTAGATGCACTGCTGTCAGTCTTCTTGCCTGGAGACAGGGGTCGGAGAATGGTATTGTGTCATAGTTGACACGGTGGGTATGAAGACTACTGACGTTTACGCTGCCTGGGAATTAGGGTAGGCCTGCCCTACCTGCTATTACATGATATTCCTTGGGTGTGCGGGTCTTACTGATGAGGCCAGGTGATGTCTTCCCACTGGGAGGCAATTGAAGTGCTGATTTCCATTTTTAGTGGTAGGTACGATGGTATTGAAGAAAATCCCTGGTACTCAGTTCGTTTCTTTATTACTCATTACATCGTGCCAAATTTCTCCCAGGTCTAGTCTCCCGGACTTGGTTAATTTACATAGTCTTCAGAACTCCTGGACTAGATCCATCTTACATATTCTTCAGGACTCCTGAACTAGGTCCTTGCAAGGGATAGATAATAACTTGTATTAATAATTTGGTAAAATAGCCAAAATGAAGGGTGGATTGACGTCCTTTTCACACCAACAGCGAGGAGTTCATTACATGTTTCTTTAGTGTTACCAATATGCAGGAAAGATTCAGGACAGCGCTCCCACATTCAGAGCGAAAGAAAAACAAAACAAGGGACTGGCTACACTTCTATGCATTCGATGTCCACAACAAAAATGAAAACATTTTATAATCACAGTCACTCTTACAACAGTTGTGTAAAGATATTAGAGGAGGATGATGAATCAATTCTTAAACAAATCAATAATATTTAAAGGAATAATTTTCCCATTACAAAGCTTTTCCCTCGGGGAAGAATTGATTTAATCTAATATCAAGGACAATTTTTCCTAATGGGAACCAAACAGCTCCTTAGATGGGTTTATTTACTGTGGAAAACAGGTCTTGTACAGAGAAACATGGAATTCAACTAGAGACTAAAGGGCTCTTGCAACAACATAAAACAAGGATATCTTCTAGTACTAAATGGGGACACTACCCTTATAGGTGTGCATTCAATACAGCTTTCTAATGGCTTTGTCTAGCCTAATACTGAGGTTGGATTGGCACTTACACAGGATGTCACATCACTCTGCGCCACTAGTTCTCCATATGAAGACAAAATTACTCCTATTGAGACATCCTAATGATTATCAAACTCACCAGAGTTAGAAACGACTCTAAACTTGAATCTCAAAGGGGTTTGGAAAGTGGTGACTCTATCCTCTAAGATGTACCAAACCAGTACTACAAGTCAAAACTCTGACAATTTCTATAGACAAGACCCATAAGACCACAATTGCACTCCCAACCAGGGCGACCACAATTGCACTCCCAACCAGGGCACTATGTGAAATCTTGCACAAAATGGTTTACATCATTTTTTTCATTACCTCAAAACTATAAAGTTTTTACATTACTGGCCACTGCGAACAGAAAAAATTACATTTTCATCAACCTTAAACTAAGCAAAATAGAACACACAAACGTACAAAATTACAGTACTTTACATCACTACCAACAATAAAACATGAGTCTTAAACACTGGGGGAAACACAAGTCTCTCCCTCAGCAAAAGTCTATGTACATCACCATACAAGTCTATATTTCTTCAATGAGACGTGAGGGAGACATGATGGGTGGTTGAGTGTTATTATGTTTGGGTGTTTTAAGTGTCATTGTTTTATGTTAACCAACTTCTGGTCCAAGTCTTTGATTTGATTTGATAGATCTCACTTGAGACCAAACGTCCTGGTAGGACTGGAAGTTCTTAACTGTCTGTAATGTTTTTTGTTTCTTGCCTAAGAATTAGATTAATATATGATTCATCATTACCAGTTGCCATTGTTACAATATTTCAAACACTTATATATAATCAAATAATAAAATGTAAACTATACTAATTGACAATATTACAGTCCGTCACTTAGAAATAATGAACATGCATGTAAATAAGTCATTACCTTAATCAGATAAAAATCAACGAATTGTATAAAGAAATGCATACAATATGACAAAACATTATAAGTGACCTATTAACATATAGGCACAGTGGGTATGGATCAATAGTTGGACTAAAAGATCCAACACAGCTGCCACCAAATGTCACAGGAGAATTCTTCCCCACCAAGACATTAAGATATCGAGATAAGGGAATAATAATACTACTATCTAGATGCACTGCTGTCAGTCTTCTTGCCTGGAGACAGGGGTCGGAGAATGGTTTGTGTCATAGTTGACACGGTTTCAAGACTACTGACGTTTACGCTGCCTGGGAATTCTAGGGTAGGCCTGCCCTACCTGCTATTACATGATATTCCTTGGGTGTGCGGGTCTTTTACTGATGAGGCCAGGTGATGTCTTCCCACTGGGAGGCAATTGAAGTGCTGATTTCCATTTTAGTGGTATGGTACGATGGTATTGAAGAAAATCCCTGGTACTCAGTTCGTTTCCCATTACTCATTACACTGCCAAATTTCTCCCAGGTCTAGTCTCCCGGACTTGGTTAATTTACATAGTCTTCAGAACTCCTGGACTAGATCAATTACATATTCTTCAGGACTCTGAACTAGGTCCCTTTAAGGGATAGATGTTCGTATTAATAATTTGGTAAAATAGCCAAAATGAAGGGTGGATTTCGTCCTTTTGTCAATCGCTACATGTTTCTTTAGTGTTACCAATAAGCAGAGAAAGATTCAGGACAGCGCTCCCACATTCAGAGCGAAAGAAAAACAAAACAAGGTACTGGCTACACTTCTATGCATTCAATGCCACAACAACTTGAAAACATTTTATAATCACAGTCACTCTTACAACAGTTGTGTAAAGATATTAGAGGAGGATGATGAATCAGTTCTTAAACAAATCAATAATATTTAAAGGAATAATTTTCCCGTACATATATTATATATATATATATATATATATATATATATATATATATATATATATATATATATGTATGTGTGTATGTATGTATAGTTGGAGAAGAGAAATGAATGATCTCACAACAAATTTATTTAATGAATTGAAACTTTACCCTGGTGACTGGTTTAATTACTGGAGAACTTTCTCTAGGCAGTCCGACATGGAATTGTTATATATGGTCCCTCTTCTAGAAATAAATGTAATTCGTTATAGGGACAACCAATTCACTGTATGAGAGGTTGGTAGACCCGCTTCTGCGCCAAGTCGGTTTAAAAACATGTAAAGCAATTAGTTATGCAAATTTCAAGGTAAAAAAATGTTCATTCTAACACCCCTGCATAGTGCTATGTTCCTTTCTGCAGTAGGTCCATCCGTTAAAGCAGAATATGAACAGGTGTCAAAGAAAACGAAGGTTCCGCCAGTTACTGCTCATCTTCAGATCCAGGCAGCTTTCATCATCCGACTGACGCCGGGCCGTGAGAGACAAATTGACTGTGACCAAAACCAGCACTGCAGTGAGGTACAAATTACAATACAAAATACAGAGCTACAATATGATACAGTCTTGATGCCTGAATTCTGCTGTGATACACAATGTGTGCTATAAATACCATAAAGTAAAAATGATTAACATGCGTGACCTGGCACGTTTTAGGTGACTAGGTGAGCTGTTGAAAACGGGTGAGTCACCAAAGGTCCCAAGCTCAAAGACTTAATTAATGGCGAACTGTCATTTCCGGCTATGCTAGGACTTTACAGCATTACTCCCAAGACAGGCCTCCATCATCCCTGATCTGCTAGAGGTGTGCGGCTCCAGATAACTGAGGGGCCTCCCGCCTGTGAGGCTGCTGTTTTTCTTTCCAAATTATGGTTTTGATCAATTAGTGCGTTTGGGCGGAATTTTCTAGTCAGCTGCCGGGATTAAAAAAATTTGCTATAGAACATGGAAAAGTTGTTCTTCAGTGCCAGCTGGAACGCCTTGAAAAAATGCCAACATTCAAGTCGCCTGAGGATTTTATGTGGATGAATATATCGATATAGGCTGGACGTGGGTGGCGGATGACATATGATAGGTGGTTGCTTTGTCGATGTATGAGCGCCTATAATAATATACGTCCGGCCTCTAGAGATGGGGATGGCGTTCATCCGTATAGCTCTCCCGGCATATTATATAGGTTTGTTAGCTGCGGATGGGGTGCCGTCGGCTCTATATATATATAAAACATAGGAGGACCCATAAAATATATATATTGTACAGTATCGGCGGTGCATGTATGAGGGATACTTTAGGACCTGTGGTGGTGTGGTGCGTGGTTATAGTTGAGCCAGGGCAGACCACAACTCGGATATATATATCCGGTTGTGATATGGTATATAACCCAACTGGATATAGGGCCTCATACGCGCGCTGGCGGTGGCTTCTTGCATATGCCGGGCCACCTACGGTCTACCATGAGGATATCTATCCGCCTGATGGGGAATATACGTCGATTTATGTTCATACACTGGATAATAAACTCGCCTACCCCCGACTGCGTGTGACGACCCAACTGGTTGGCATTTTTTATTTTGCCCAGGCTTTGTGTTCTATGCCAGACAAAGTATTTTGGAAAAAAATAGTTTATTGAGGGTGTGAAGGCCATAATTTGAAAGGCGGCGTGAGGCTGGAACCTACTGTGTGCTTTTGTCAGTTTAGATGATGGAGTCACGTCCTGCCATGAGGGATGATGGCGGTGCGGTATGCTGCAGGGTTTTCTGGGTCAGCGGCCTGTTCTCTGGCAAGGTCCTGGTAATCTACACCAAGCTGGGGCCCAACCCACTCTCAAGGGCGTCTGCTCAGGATTTTTCTTGCCGGGAGGTACCTGACGGAACAGGTAAAATTTTAATGGCTGAGAGGTGGCGCTGCTGCCTGATTCCGTCCCAGGCTTTCGACCAGGCGTGAAGGTTGGCTGGTGGTCATAAAAAGATGTGAACTCCAGGAGGAACTATAATACTGGTACATCGCGCAGGTTCCCTGTCCTAACCAGCGGGATCTTACCTACTTGCTGAAGAACCTGGGGCGCCGTTGATGATTTGCTCCAGAACAGCACACACACGTTACTGGCGTCTATATCAGCTGGATATATATATGGGATCCTGGTGTATTATATATATCGTCATATATAGGCCTGCTATGGCTGGGTCCCCAAGATATATATATTTAGGACTTATATATCCCGGGATGAACCGCCTATATATATTTACCATATTGTCATGAAGTGATCAAGCACCTGGTTTCGGGCTGCAAATAACAATACCAAAAGGTTACCTCACTTCGAGCAGATACTTGAATTAATTATCTGATTAATTACACTTGTCAACACGAATTTCACCAAAATATTGCTGACTGGAATCCTGTGAGACATAAAATTTGAGAAATCTCAATAATAAGTATGCACTAACAAAATGATAATTAATCACCAGCACAAAGGTGGAAATTAATCACCAGCACATGGCTGTCTTTGTAAACCTCTAATTATAAAATTAGAAGGTAATAGTGATAGCACAGACACATAAGAATGAAATATGCAAAAATGGAAATATCGGGCCAGTTGCAATTTCCTAGGACAAAAATATGCATAAAGATTACATCAATCTTTCAAAAGATTACCTTCACTTTTAAAAAAATGCCCAGGTTAAACTCACGTCTGTCTAAGACTCTCAAAGACAACACTGTCAAGTCACAATGACATACACAATGATATATAATTAGCAGCAAGACACATTAGAACTCACAATAAGAGATATCTTTCACCTCTTATCAAAATAATAATTCTCTTTCACCTAGAACATCGCTTGAACTCTTCAACATAATAAAACCAGTAATCATCACATTACCTTTCTTTAGGTGGTCCACGGCCATTACACACTTTACACAATGCTTGCATAATATGGATGCTTCAGATCACCTCTTACAAAATGAACACACTTCTTGCCGGGTGAGTTTAACGTAAAAAACTGTTTTACAAATATGAGGCAGCTAGTATATCATCACCCCCTTATATATAAATGGTATTATAGAGAGAGAGAGAGAGAGCCAGGAGCCCTTTTTCCGACTGCCTGTCTCTGGATTAGCTGTTGCAGTTTTAACTCCAAACCCTCCCAGAATACATGATACATAAAGTGTACGGTTTTATCCATTATACATACAGATACACATGTATGGCTCTATGACATACAGGACTTTAAGGCTCAGAAGGAAATATGCCAGAGCACTTATCAATAATTGACATCTTGCCCTAGATACTGCCGAACACTTGAACAAACAGACCAAGGAAGTGCTTTTGGACCCAAAACTGGTCTGCTGTCAGCATGTCAACTTCAACTCTCTACTGCTACTCTGGTGCTTTCTCAGATTATGGAAAAGAATAAGCACAGACACAGCTAACAAACACGGATTAGGCACACATGATAAATGCATAACAGGCAATTCGCCCACTATGGGCTATCAAACTCGTCAGATGAGTCGCGATTGTGTTGCCTAGCCGTTCCTCCAAACATGACTTCCTGGACACCAACAACTGTGTAAATATATGCGGGAAATGCTAAGCTGATGAAGGATCTACCCTCTCTCTCCACAACACTGGCTAAAATTCATTTTAATATACCGCACAATATATTAAACAAATGGAAAAACCACATCAAAACATTTTAAGATTACATGATACACAATTTATCTGTAAGCCAAAAAGACATTTTAAAATCGTAATCTCACAATAAACGGTCACCTGAATTTGCAAAGCAAATTTTCAAAATTTTCACAGATCCAGATACATATTACACATGAAAAATGGTTTATATATTATAACACATATGATATATAATATATATATATATATAGGTACAATATAATATAGTGAATATACATATTACAATACAAAATATATATATACAATATATATATATATATATATGAATATATATATGTAAAACAATAGGACAGTATACCAGTACTTAAAGTAAACATGATTTTATGCGTGACTAGTTTTAGGTTCTAACACACCCCATCATCAGGCAGTCACCAAAGAATAACAAATCAAATACAATGAAAGAAAAACACTCATTAAAATACAAAATAAAATTAAACATAAGAATTTTATCTTTTTGTACAAAAATTAATTTAACAATTGAAAATTGAAATATTTGACCTATAGTCATAAACTTTTATTTTATATACAGAAAATAACAAGGCAAATTTAAAAGATAGGTTAAGACACAAGACACAGAATTAAAAACACTCCTGACTACTCATATTTTCCTGTGTTTCATTATTTTTAGGGAGATGTGATATGATTTTTCTCAGGGATGGTGTATAATGTTTCTTTTTGATAACCAGCAGAACTTATTTTAGAACGACTGGCTAATATAGAAAAAGAATCTAACAGAGGATGGTCATGCTGATGGCAGTGCAAAATAAATGAATGGATGAAAATGCTTGTTTGTTAAGTGGCCTGTTTGTTTCAAAAATTGCCAACCAGTCAGCTTTAAGGAATGTTCATAATCAGTGGGCGGGGATTAGCTGCAAAGCACTGTGGATTTGCTTTAGTGCAATATAAGTTGACATTACAGCATGAGATTCGAACAAGGCCATATTAATTATTGACACCATAAGATGACTTTACTCACGTTTATTTTCAAAGGACCCCTTTCTTTGAATTCTCACTCGCCTTTTGTATTACATTTTCGTCGCGGCTGCAGCCTGAAAAATATGATCTCTGAGACTAATCTCTGTCATCCCATCGTTGGTAAAATTCCAATAGTAATTTACTCAAAAATACGGTACACATTTCATCCATGCTAAACTTCTATTAATATTGTGTTCGTAGAAAAAGCAAAGATTGTAGATTTTGTTTAATCGTAACTTTTGGGGACTTCTGAATCCATTAGTTTTTGGGAAGTTTAATGTATTTCAATAAATTCACACATGCGCTACACGACTTGAAATCCATTATCAAAAAGAATATCTTTGAGACAAGAAAATTCATTATTAAATGTAAAGGTAAAATAATGAATGGTTAAAACAAATCTGGAATGCCCTAGTCATAAATATTTTCACTAAGTTTTGCCTCGTCAAAATTAGGCAGTCAGTGAGTATAAAACTCAAATGTAATTGGTTATCAGTAAACCATTCATATTTGTGAAAGTTTGGTTTTCTATACAAAATTTCAGTATAAAAATTTCACTATCTTTTATGTTCCTTTCTTGCCATGTGAATATACATGGCGGAAGAAAGGCCGCCATTTCGTCATCTTCGAAGTGTCTCATCATCCGTTTCTCGGACGTAAATTGATAAAATCCATGCACTGCCGAGTTTGCTAATAACTTCATATGATACTAAGGCTCATGTTCTGCTGTACAATCTTAATTAAAACATGGGTTTCAGTATCAGGTTAGGATGAGGTGACATAGAGTCTATAAAAAAAGTGTCATTTGAAAGATGCGGACATTATTCAGAGCCTCCATCATCCAACCTCATGATATTTCTTTCCAAATTATGGTTTTCATCAATTAACAATGGATTTTCTAGTTTTCCATTAAAAAAAAATTTGCTATAGAACATGCTTATAAACCTTTGATAAAAAAATGCTAACATTCAAGACAATGAGGATTTTATGTGTATGAATATAAAAGTTTATGATATATTATATATTTTATAAAATATATATATATTTTATATAAAAATCATTATACATAAATTATTATTATACAAATGTCAATGGTTTCATACTAAAGGTATATTATATGAACAGTGATATTATTTATATATAAATATATATATTTTATAAAAACTCATATATATCATAAACTATTTATCTATATAGCAGCATATATTTATATTTACACAGATAATCTTCATCTGTCTTGAATGTTTGTATTGAAAAGTTTGTGTTAAAGTATTTTAAAATGAAAAATAGTTTATTGATGAAAACCATAATTTGGAAGGAACTGAAATGGCCTACTGTACTTTTGGTCAGTTTAGATGATGGAGGCTCTGAATAATACTTAACCTAGCATAGCCTAAAATGACAGTTCCTTACCTTGGCTGGGGCCCTAGACCTCACCCTCAACATCATAACCTGGCCTACACTGAAACCCAGGTAAAACTTTAATTTAGTTGCATGGCCTGATTCCTGCCAGGCTTTGACCAGGGCAGGTTCCTCATGCATAAAAAGATATAACCTTTCCTATAATACCAGGTCTGACCTAACCAGATCTTACCTACCTAACCTAAAACGCACACACACACACACACACACACACACATATATATATATATATATATATATATATATATATATATAATATATATATATATATATATATATATATATATATATATAATATATTGTCATGAAGTGATCAAGCACCTGGTTATTACACAAATAACAATACCAAAAGGTTACCTCACTTCGAGCAGATACTTGAATTAATTATCTGATTAATTACACTCAACACGAATGTTCACCAAAATATTACTGACTGGAATCCACATAAATATTTTCTGAAATCTCAATAATAAGTATGCACTAACAAAATGATAATTAATCACCAGCACAAAACTGTAAATTAATCACCAGCACAAAACTTTGTAAACCACTAATTATAAAATTAGAGTAATATGATAGCACAGACACATAAGAATGAAATATGCAAAAATGGAAATATACCAGTAGCAATTTCCTAGGACAAAAATATGCATAAAGATTACATCAATCTTTCAAAAGATTACCTTCACTTTTAAAAAAAAGGTTAAACTCACGTCTGTCTAAGACTCTCAAAGACAACACTGTCAAGTCACAATGATATATAATTAGCAGCAAGACACATTAGAACTCACAATAAGAGATATCTTTCACCTCTTATCAAAATAATAATTCTCTTTCACCTAGAACATCGCTTGAACTCTTAACATAATAAAACCAGTAATCATCACATTACCTTTCTTTAGGTGGTACACCATTACACACTTTACACAATGCTTGCATAATATAAATACTTCAGATCACCTCTTACAAAATGAACACACTTCTTGGGTGAGTTTAACAAAACTTTTACAAATATGAGAGCAGCTAGTATATCATCACACCCTTATATATAAATGGTATTATAGAGAGAGAGAGAGAGAGAGCCAGGGAGCCCTTTTTCCGACTGCCTGTCTCTGGATTAGCACTGCAGTTTTAACTCCAAACTCTCCCAGAATACATGATACATAAAGTGTACGTACATTATACATACAGATACACATGTATGGCATACATACAGGACTTTAAGGCTCAGAAGGAAATATGCCAGAGCACTTATCAATAATTGACATCTTCCCTAGATACTCGAACACTTGAACAAACAGAAGGAAGTGCTTTTGGACCCAAAACTGGTCTGCTGTCAGCATGTCAACTTCAACTCTCTCCTACTCATACTCTCTTTCTCAGATTATGGAAAAGAATAAGCACAGACACAGCTAACAAACACGGATTAGGCACACATGATAAATGCATAACAGGCAATTCGCCGCTAGCTATCAAACTCGTCAGATAAGTCAAGAGGCCTAGCCTTCCTCCAAACATGACTTCCTGGACACCAACAACTGTGTAAATATATGCGGGAAATGCTAAGCGATAAGGATCTACCCTCTCTCTCCACAACACGCTAAGAATTCGTTTTAATATACCGCACAATATATTAAACAAATGGAAAAACCACATCAAAACATTTTAAGATTACATGATACACAATTTATCTGTAAGAAAAAGACATTTTAAAATCGTATCTCACAATAAACGACGAATCTGCAAAGCAAATTTTCAAAATTTTCTCAGAGATACATATTACACATGTAAAATGGTTTTATATATTATAACACCTTATGATATATATATATATATATATAATATATATATATATATATATATATATATATATATATATATATATATATATATATATATATATATATATATATATATATATATATTATATATATATATTATATAATATACATATATATATATATATATATATATATATATATATATATATATATATATTATATATATATATATATATATATATATATATATATATATATATATATATATATATATATATATATATATATATATATATATATATAATCAGTAAGCTACAAACGTCCTTTAATATCCAATTCGCTCTACCTCGGAAATAATATATTTTTTTCATATATGTTACTGAAGGGGAATTTTTTAGTTGATAATAAATTCGTCGTCTCATGGGCTTGAACCAGCGAAGACAAGAACTCAGGACTACAGTGGACGCATTTTAACCCACGCGGCCAGCAAGTTCGGTATAAGTGGATATCGTCTTCCCCTATTCAAATCACCCATCAAACTCAGGTGTTTGTATTTGGAAAAGATATTCACCCACCTCTGCCATACTAACCACGTCGTGCGTTTGTCGCATGCAGCCATATTATGACTTTTTTTTATCACATCACCGTGATTCATATTCAATCAGTAAGCTACAAACATCCTTTAATATCCAATTCGCTCTACCTCGGAGATAATATATTTTCATATATGTTACCGAACCAGCGAAGACAAGAACTCAGGACTACAGTGGATGCATTTTAACCCACGCGGCCAGCAAGTGAGGTATAAGTGGATATCGTCTTCTTCTATACAAATCACCCGTCGAACTCAGGTGTTTGTATTTGGAAACGATATTCACCCACCTCTGCCATGCTAACCACGTAGTGCGTTTGTCGCACGCAGCCATATTATGACTTTTTTTATCACATCACCGTGATTCATATTCAATCAGTAAGCTACAAACGTCCTTTAATATCCAATTCGCTCTACCTCGGAAATAATATATTTTCATATATGTTACCGAAGGGGAATTTTTTAGTTGATAATAAATTCGTCGTCTCGTGGGCTCGAACCAGCGAAGACAAGAACTCAGGACTACAGTGGACGCATTTTAACCCACGCAGCCAGCAAGTGAGGTATAAGTGGATATCGTATTCCCCTATACAAATCACCCGTCGAACTCAGGTGTTTGTATTTGGAAACATTATTCACCCACCTCTGCCATGCTAACCACGTAGTGCATTTGTCGCACGCAGCCATATTATGACTTTTTTTTTTTATCACATCACCGTGATTCATATTCAGTCAGTAAGCTACAAACTTCCTTTAATATCCAATTCGCTCTACCTCGGAAATAATATATTTTCCTATATGTTACCGAAGGGGAATTTTTTAGTTGATAATAAATTCGTCGTCTCGTGGGCTCGAACCAGCGAAGACAAGAACTCAGGACTACAGTGGACGCATTTTAACCCACGCGGGGGTATAAGTGGATATCGTCTTCCCCTATACAAATCACCCGTCGAACTCAGGTGTTTGTATTTGGAAACGATATTCACCCACCTCTGCCATGCTAACCACGTAGTACGTTTGTGGCACGCAGCCATATTATGACTTTTTTTTATCACATCACCGTGATTCATATTCAGTCAGTAAGCTACAAACTTCCTTTAATATCCAATTCGCTCTACCTCGGAAATAATATATTTTCCTATATGTTACCGAAGGGGAATTTTTTAGTTGATAATAAATTCGTCATCTCGTGGGCTCGAACCAGCGAAGACAAGAACTCAGGACTACAGTGGACACATTTTAACCCACGCGGCCAGCAAGTGAGGTATAAGTGGATATCGTCTTCCCCTATACAAATCACCCGTCGAACTCAGGTGTTTGTATTTGGAAACGATATTCACCCACCTCTGCCATGCTAACCACGTAATGGGTTTGTCGCACACAGCCATATTATGACTTTTTTTTATCACATAACCGTGATTCATATTCAATCAGTAAGCTACAAACGTCCTTTAATATCCAATTCGCTCTACCTCGGAAATAATATATTTTCATATATGTTACCGAAGGGGAATTTTTTAGTTGATAATAAATTCGTCGTCTCGTGGGCTCGAACCAGCGAAGACAAGAACTCAGGACTACAGTGGACGCATTTTAACCCACACGGCCAGCAAGTGAGGTATAAGTGGATATCGTCTTCCCCTATACAAATCACCCGTCGAAATCAGGTGTTTGTATTTGGAAACGATACTCACCCACCTCTGCCATGCTAACCACGTAGTGGGTTTGTTGCACGCAGCCATATTATGACTTTTTTTTATCACATCACCGTGATTCATATTCAATCAGTAAGCTACAAACGTCCTTTAATATCCAGTTCGCTCTACCTCGGAAATAATATATTTTCATATGTTACCGAAGGGGAATTTTTTAGTTGATAATAAATTCGTCGTCTCTTGGGCTCGAACCAGCGAAGACAAGAACTCAGGACTACAGTGGACGCATTTTAACCCACACGGCCAGCAAGTGAGGTATAAGTAGATATCGTCTTCCCCTATACAAATCACCCGTCGAACTCAGGTGTTTGTATTTGGAAACAATATTCACCCACCTCTGCCATGCTAACCACATAGTGCGTTTGTCGCACGCAGCCATATTATGACTTTTTTTTATCACATCACCGTGATTCATATTCAATCAGTAAGCTACAAACGTCCTTTAATATCCAATTCGCGTCGGAAATAATATATTTTCATATGTTACCGAGGGGAATTTTTTAGTTGATAATAAATTCGTCGTATCGTGGGCTCGAACCAGCGAAGACAAGAACTCAGGACTACAGTGGACGCATTTTAACCCACACGGCCAGCAAGTGAGGTATAAGTGGATATCGTCTTCCCCTATACAAATCACCCGTTGAACTCAGGTGTTTGTATTTGGAAACGATATTCACCCACCTCTGCCATGCTAACCACGTAGTGGGTTTGTCGCACGCAGCCATATTATGACTTTTTTTATCACATCACCGTGATTCATATTCAATCAGTAAGCTACAAACGTCATACGGCAACGTGGTTAGCAAGGCCTGTGGGTGAATATCGTTCCAAATACAAACACCTGAGTTCGACATGTGATTTGTATAGGGAAGATGATATCCACTTATAGTTCTCTTGCTGGCCGCAGTGGTAAAATGCGTCCACTGTAGTCCTGAGTTCTTGTCTTCGCTGGTTCGAGCGCATGAGACGACGAATTTATTATCAACTAAAAATTCCTTGTAACATATGAAAATATGATATTTCCGAGGTAGAGTGAATTTGATATTAAAGGACGTTTGTAGCTTACTGATTGAATATGAATCATGTGATGTGATAAAAAAGTCATATATATATATATATATATATATATATATATATATATATATATATATATATATATATATATATATATATATATATATTACACACACACACACACACACACACATATATATATATATATATATATATATATATATATATATATATATATATAATTTATATATATATATATATTTTATATATATATATATATATATATATATATATAATTTATATATATATATTTTATATATATATATATATATATATATATATATATATATATATATATATATATATATATATATATATATATATATATATATATATATATATATATATATATATATATATATATATATATATATATATATATATATATATATATATATATATATATATATATATACAGTATATATATATATATATATATATATATACATATACATGCATACATGTATATATATATATATACAATCATACTCGAACTTAGGCGAGGTTAGGTTCAAGAACCCGGCGCAGGGTGAATTTTCGCGTAAGTTTGGCATGGTCTCTAAAAATGCTAATAAATGCTTATTTCTAAAGTTTAAACACTAAATATGACCCTAATCATGCTCCCAAATTATTATGTTAACTTTTAAATGAAATTAAAGTTAATGTAATCTCCTTTAGAAGGTAACTTAATACATTACCCTTAAAAAAGAAATAAATGGTTGACATAAAAACTGAGATTTGGAAGATAATTTCTCTCTCTCTCTCTCTCTCTCTCTCTCTCTCTCTCTCTCTCTCTCTCTCTCTCTCTCTCCCCTTCGAACCGATCTATTTTTAGAATTGTCTCAACCTCTTTTTAACAACTTCGTTAATCTGCGTCTCTTTCTCTTTGTTCTGAAATGCTTTTTCATGAACAAACAGTGTTTTATATTTTGACTAATACAACTCTTAGTTATTGTCTCTATATTTTAGAACGTATTTGCAACACTAGGGCATTTACACTTCGTAGATGATACAGATCAAATTAGATCAATTTAAACTATCTACTGTACAGGTAAAGACGTACAGAGAATTAATAAGCTGTAAAAATGTGTGAGCGCTAACTATGAACGAGAGAGAGAGATAAGGGTTGTCCTTACGTAAGAGAGTGAAATTATTTATCAAATATTACGGAGACTGAGAGAATAACACACGAGAGAGAGAGAGAGATTGTCCCTACTTGAAATATCAAGTTATATTATTTATGAATTATTACGGGGAGAGAGAGAGAAAGTTATTCTTACGTTACATATCAAAAGATAGAAAATTCAGTATTAAACTAACTATTAAATGAAATTAAAGTTACTGTATTTTCATGTAAAAGTTAGCTTAATATATTACCCTTAAAAAAAGAAATAAATGGTGTGACTCTCTCCCCCATTCCACCGATCTATTTTTAGAAGTATTCTGAACCTCGTTTTTAAAAACTTTGTCACTTTCTCTTTGTTCTGAAATGCTCTGTCTCTCAATGTTTTAGAATGGCGCATTTACAGTTTGTAAACGGTACAGGTAAGATTAGATCAATTCAAAATTATCTACTGCACAGTTAAAGACATACAGAGAAACAGTGCTGTAATACGTAGGTTGGCTAACTTCCAACGAGAGAGAGAGAGAGAGAGAGATAACAGTTGTCCTTACTTAAGAGAGTGAAATTTTTTATGAATTATTACGGACACACAGAGAATTACAAGAAAAATTTGACCACTGATTAGCAACACTCCCCTTGTTGTCATGTTAAATGACATGTCTGACAGCTTTTGCCTTCACCTCCTTCTTACAAAAGATGAGGGAAGAATTTGTTTGTTCAAATAATATGAATTTTGTAATTACAGTTTTATTATTATTATTGTTATTATTATTATTATTTAATTTTATTAATCTTATTATCTGAAAATTAGTACTTATTATTAGGTAAAAAGTTTATTTATCATACAAATAAACATACCTGTATACATGTACCATAAAAATTCATCTCACTAAAAGAGAGAGAGAGAGACATTATTACTTTTAATAATATTTAATGTTATTTAATTTACACATAAAAGCTTGAAAACTTATAAATAACAAAAAAAAATTAAACAAACACATTTGCTGGGTTTCTCAGTGTTCGCAAATGTTAGCGTGTCTGTGAAAAACTCGTGTATGACCATTAGTTAGGTTCCAATGAAAAATTCGTGTGTCTGTGAATTCGTGCAACTCGAATTGCGCAAGTTCGCAAGTTATATATATTACTATATATATATATATATATATATATATATATATATATATATATATAATATATATATATATAAATATATGTATATATATGTATATGTATAATATATATATATATATATATATATATATATATATATATAATATATATATATATATATATATATATATATATATATATATATATATATATATATATATATATATATATATATATATATATATATATATATATATATATATATATATATATATATATATATATATATATATATATATATATATATATATATATATATATATATATATATATATATATATATATATATAATATATAATATAATATATAATATAATATAATATAATAATATATTGTAAAGATTAGAGCCAAATTAAGCTAAAAAAACACCCTCCTTTCTGCATTTGCTTGGCTGATAGATAGGCCTCTGTCTATTTGAACCTGTGAGAGGTAGTGAAATCTGGTTCCGGGTGGAAATCCAGGGGGTCTTAAGGCACGCTCAGGAAATAATCTTAGCCTAGGGCAGTAACTGGCTGGCACCCTTTCTTTGGTACAGGAGCTGTGACCCGGTCAGGCCATTGCTCCCCCCCTGCACCTGATCAGAAGTAATAAAAGGCCATGGCGCCAGAGGAGCGCTCTCACACACAGCCCAGACGTGAATGTAGGAGGTCACGAGTTCAGACATTCCCCCCCCTCCCCCTTCTCCTCGCCACCACGTGGATCGCTGCCCCTTGCTTTGTACCCCAACCACGTGGCCAGTATGTGTTGCAAGTGGTGAATTGCAAATCCCAGAGCGAGTGGAAACTCAACTGCAGCCCTTTATCATTACAAGGGCGCTCTTCCATCACACCACCTATCTACAACCCAAGAGTGTGTCTTTGGTGGGAGGCCTATGTCTACACACATGTGGACCCCTTGCGGACTCCATTGAGAAGGACTGGAACGAAGCCCCGATGACGTCTTCAGCCTTAGACAATCCTGCTAGGCGGTAAAGTACCCTGAAAGAGAGTTACTTAGTCATGTTACTTTCGCCCTTGTGCATTCGTTAAACTTCTGGGCCCATATCTTGGATATCCCCTGAGTTTCTTGGTTCAATCCTGGCCCACGTGTTCACTGCCCTCTTGCTCAAGTCACTAGTCAAGCCTCGAGGCTGTCCTTGGCGCCCTCAGCGCACCCTCGAGTAAAAGCATTCCCCAATTCCAGCCCTAGATCATAACCTGGGTCCCATATCGTTTCAGAAGGACGATCGTAGCAGAATTCTCCTTGGCCCGTGTTCCTGGCATTCCCAAGCTTTTCCTTCCCCACCTTTGGAGGACTTTCAACTGCAGCAGCAATTTAACGTCATTTCAATTCATTTTTCCTTTGATCTTGTCTATTATGTAAATATACCTATTTTTGTACCCACGTGTTTTACGCATTTTCCCTTTGAGAAAGAGCCCTAAGCTACTGTATGTCTCCTTTTATTTTTCTGTTTTATATGCTCCTGGTATTCTTACAAGGTCATTGTATAGTAATGAATTTCGAGTCTAAAACACTACCTGCACCAGGAAACATATATATATATATATATATATATATATATATATATATATATATATATATATATATATATATATATATATATATATATATATATATATATATATATATATATAGCCTATATATGAAGTTTTTATCACATCACCGTGATTCATATACAAGCATTAAGCTACAAACGTCCTTTAATATCCAGTTCGCTCTACCTCGGAAATAATATATTTTCATATATGTTACCGAAGGGGAATTTTTTAGTTGATAATAAGTACGCCGTCCCGTGGGGTCGAACCAGCGAAGGACAGGAACTCAGGACTACAGGGACGCATTAACCCACGCGGCCACAAGAGAGGTATAAGTGGATATCGGCTCCCATATACAAATCACCCGTCGAACTCAGGTGTTTGTGTTTGGAGACAATATCCAGCCACCTCTGCCAAGTTGACCGTGTAATGCGTTTGTCACACGCAGCCATATATATATATATATATATATATATATATATATATATATATATATATATATATATATATATATATATATATAGGGTGTTTCAATTAGAGCTCCCCCTCTACAGCATGAACTAAAATTGATATGGACAAAAACAAAAGTAATTCAGAACAGGTATTTATTTAAGTTTCTCTCTGCATATTTAATATTTTGTGTGGCCTCCATCTGCCTGTACCACAGCCTGCATTCTTGAGGGGTATGATTTCAGCAAATCACAAAAAAGCTGAGACTCAAACTCCATTTCCCTGAGCACTTCAGTCACCTCTCTTTGCAGGTCGCCGAGGCTTGGTATACCATCATAGTTCACTGTGTGTGCTTCAACACAATCCTTTAAGATACTACCAATGTTTTCACACACATTAAGGTCAGGGGAGCTACCTGGAAATTCACTTGATGAGATGAAATTGATACCACTGTTTCGAAGCAGCTCCTGTGTCTGAAGAGCCTTGAAACATGGTGCCTTATCATGCAAAAATGTGACTTCTTCAACAGATAACACATTTTCAGGATTTTTGAGGAAAGGAAATACTCCACCAGTAAGCACAGTTTCTCTGAAGTGTTCGCCATTCCATGACTGTCCTTTTTCTTTGATGATCCACATTAACCGTTTGGCTGTGAAACAGAGGAAAATTCCCAAACATTCAGTTTGCAGCCCAAATGAGGTAATTTTTATGATTTGGCTTCCTGACTGTGTAAATGAAGAATTCATCTGATGCGGCAACACGGAGAAAGTCAGCTTCATCCCAATCTGTAAGAAATGAACCACAAAATCATGCATGATCTTCTCTCTCTTGCTGAGTGATGTTGGGCTTGCTGATAACATGAAATGGCTTGATACCAGATTTTTTCAACTCACGATATACAGCACTATAACTTCTCTTCTTTC
>NC_089789.1:6744114-6771614 GCF_040412425.1 Macrobrachium rosenbergii | reverse complement strand
CACAACACATCTCGGTTGTATTTTCAAGGCTGTAAAAATGTGAACACCATAGTACACATAATAACTCTTAGAATATTTCGACAAAAATATTCTGAAGGACTTTGCACAGGACAAGAATATTATATTACAAGACCAGATAAAGGCAAGGTACAGTGATTCTGAATAAGCAAGAGTATGTGAATAAAATGGAGACTATACTTAGTGACCAATCAAAATTTGAAATGATTGGCTTACCAGATCTATATAATATTATAAAACTTGAAGACAAAATTAACAGATTTCTAAGATTATAAAACAGAATAATGTCGTAGATGAATTAACACATCAGAAATTATTTGTTTCTGGGTCATCATACGGCATCTTGTATGGGCTACCCAAGTTTCATAAGGTAGGTACACTGATGCGGCATATTTTGTCTGCTGTTAACACTGCTAATTACAAGTTAGCTAAATTTTTGGCATCTGTGCTAGAACCACTTACTAAAAGTTTCTACACTCTCTTAAATGCAGTCACCTTCAAGAATGAAATTCTTGTCCAAGACCCTGATTTATATATGTTAAGTCTAGACGTGGAATCTCTGTTCACGAATGTACCTGTGGAGGAAACCATAGAGATAATCTTTAATAAACATTTTATTGATGACAGTTGTTTTTAATAATTGTAGCAGATCTCTTTTTAAACAAATTTTAGAGTTGGCTGTGCAGGACACGGCCTTTTTTTTAATGGAGTTGTGTCAAACAGGTGGAAGGCATGGCGATGGGGTTGCCACTTGGGCCCATGTTTGCAAACATATTCATGAATGCTCTGGAAGAGAGCTTTCTGGACAACTGTCCTTTATCTTTCCTGCCTCTTTTTTACCAGAGATACGTGGATGACACATTTCTACTTTTTAAACACGATTTTAATGCTGATGCTTTTCTGGAGTTTGCCAATTGCCAGCAGCCTAATATAAAATTTACCTTGGAAAAAAAAAGTCGGAAAATAAGCTTCCATTCTTGGATGTACTGGTTTCTGGGAGTGACCAAGGTTTTAGTACGGGCATTTATCGCAACGGAACGTTCATGGGTCTAGGAATTAATTTTTATAGCTCGTGCTATTTTTATTTAAAGTTGAACTCTGTTTTTACTCTCCCCCACAGGGCATTGACACACACATCCTCCTGGTTGAGTTTCCACGACAAAATTATTAAATTAGGTAATCATTTTGAAAACAGTTGTTTTCCTCGTAAACTCTTTCTCAGGTACTTGAATAAAATACTCTACCAGGTACCTCCTATCTCTATCAGCACTGTTCCCAGACTAAAAACGTATGAGTTTTCCTTTTCTACATGATGACAATTTCAGGAAAAAGCTAATTGATATAATACACAAGGAATTACCAGCCCTAAACTTGAAACTTATTCCTAAGAACCCAATCACCATTGGTTCTTGCTGTATTATTTGGTTAACTGAAACATCGTTGCTGCTAGGACTATTTATTGACACTGTTACCAGACACAGGTACAGTACAACTGATATAATAAATGCTAGATAGCAGAGACAGTTTCAACAACACAGCTGTCACAGTACTGTGCAAAAATAACCAAATACAATAATAAATAGTACAGCATAATCGGGCTACTCGTTTGGTTCGGGTAGTCTAGAAGATTTCCTTACTTCACTGTGACTTTTGTCACTTAGTGCACTGGCATTTTGCTCATTTGAATTAGGTGTAGTTTTGCTGCTCTATTTGAGAGTACGAGTTTTCCCCAGTGTATATCAGAGAACACCTATTTCTCCTCATGGTCGATCCAGTGTCTGTAACTACTTTATATGACCTAGGGCTTGCTAGTGTTTCTTTAATATCCCCGTATTTCTCTTGGTCACTTATATACACTTTATCACCTTCTTGTAGAGTGGGAAGGTTTTGTATTCGGTGATGACTGTTGTAGCTGGCTGAATACTGCTCTCTGTATCTCTCCTCTTTTCTCCACAGTTCTTCTTTATCGATATCCCTTGGATATAGAACGTCTGGGTGAACAGGTAGTTTCGTATTTATCTTTCTACTCATCAGGAGTTCGCTGGGAGTAAGGCCATTTCTGAGAGGTGCTGAGCAAAAGGCAAGTAGGCCAAGATAAGGATTTGCATTCTTCTTAAGAATATTTTTGGCCGTCTGTACGGCTTTCTCTGCTTCCCCATTTGCTTGTGGATAAAGAGGCGATGATGTCACCTGAGCAAATCCCCAATCCTTTGTGAATTCTTGAAATTCGCGACTGGCGTACTGAGGTCCATTGTCAGAAATGACTGTATCAGGAATTCCATGAGTCGAAAATATATTGGACAAAGCTCTGATAACTGCTCCTGAAGACGTAGTTTTCATTTCTTTGAATTCGAACCATCTGCTGGTGTAGTCTACTGCTATGACTGACTTTCCTTCAAGTTCAAACAAATCAGTACCGATCCAGCTCCATGGTTGTTTCGTTGGAAAGGACATAATATTAAGAGGTTCCCTTGTCTCTGGTCTCAACTTGGCTCATGCATGGCACTTGTTAACCATATCTTTGATTTGTTTCGTAATGAGGGCCACCAAACTGAGTAACTTGCACGTCTTTGACATTTGGTGATGCCTAGATGACCTTCATATAGTGCGTTCAGTACTTCCAACTGAAGAGATCCTGGAATAACTGTACGGGTGTTGAACATCAAAAGTCCTTGATTTATTGTAAGATGCTGTTTCTTCTCCCAGTATGGTTTCAAGAGTGACTGAGAAGGCACAACTGCAGGCCAGTCACGACAATATGTGATTACTTGTTTGCAAATAGCATCGGCCTCTTGAGGTACCCTAATTTCTTCTAGTCGTCATTCCATAGCTGGGATACACTTCAGATTGGCTTCTTGATATTCTTCTACTTCATCAATCAACTGAAGGTCTTCTGTTGTTGGGAGACTCGTCGGAGCACGTGATAAAGCATCGGCTGTATTTTGACGTACTCCTTGGACATAGGTTACTTCAGGCGAATATCTTGCAAGTCGGAGACGAAAACGGAGTACATTAATACCTCGAACTTGTGCGATTCGAGTTGCACGAATTCACAGACACACGAATTTTTCATTGGAACCTAACTAATGGTCATACATGAGTTTTTCACAGACACGCGAACATTTCCGAACACTGAGAAACCCTGCAAAAGTGTTTGTTTAATTTTTTTATGTAATTTATAAGTTTTCAAGCTTTTATGTGTAAATTAAATAACATTAAATATTATTAAAAGTAATAATCTTCGTTCTCTCTCTCTCTCTCTCTCTCTCTCTCTCTCTCTCTCTCTCTCTCTCTCTCTCTCTCTTTTAGTGAGATGAATTTTTATGGTACATGTAAACAGGTATGTTTATTTGTATGATAAATAAACTTTTTAAGTAATAGTATGTACTAATTTTCAAATATTAATAAGATTAATAATAATAATAATAATAATAATAATAATAATAATAAATAATAATAATAATAATAAAACTGTAATACAAAATTCGTATTATCTTGAACAAACAAATTCTTCCCTCATCTTCTGTAAGAAGGTGGAAGGCAAAAGCTGTCAGACATGTCATTTAACATGACAAGAATGGGAATGTTGCTAATCAGTGGTCAAATTTTCTTGTAATTCTCTCTCTCTCTCTCTCTCTCTCTCTCTCTCTCTCTCTCTCTCTCTCTCTCTCTCTGTGTGTGTGTGTGTGTGTGTGTCTTAAGTAAGGACAACTGTTATCTCTCTCTCTCGTTCGAAGTTAGCCAACCTACGTATTATGGTACTGTTTCTCTGTATGTCTTTAACTGTACAGTAGATAATTTTGAATTGATCTAATTTTACCTGCACCGTTTAAAAACTGTAAATGCGCAGTTCTAAAACATAGAGACATAGAGCATTTCAGAACAAAGAGAAAGTGACAGAATAAAAAAGTTTGTAAAAACGGGGTTGAGAAGACTTTTAAAAATAGATTGGTGGAATGGGGGAGAGAGTCGCACACTATATTCTTAAGTCAACCATTTATTTCTTTTTTTAAGGGTAATGTATTAAGCTAACTCTCTCTCTCTCTCTCTCTTTCTCTCTCTCTCTCTCTCTCTCTTCTTCTGCTCTCTCTCTCTCTCTCCGTAATACTGTAATTCATAAATAATATAACTTGACATTTCAAGTAAGGACAATCTCTCTCTCTCTCTCTCTCTCTCTCTCTCTCTTCTCTGTGTGTTAGTTCTCAGTCTCCGTAATAATTGATAAATAATTTCACTTGAGTCTAGGACAACCCTTGAACCAGTTCGATTTCTTTATTTTAATGTTGGTTCTCTCTCTCTCTCTCTCTCTCTCTCTCTCTCTCTCTCTTCTCTCTCTCTCTCTCTCTCTCTCTCTCGTTCATTAGTTAGCGCTACACATTTTTACAACTTATTAATTCTCTGTACGCCTTTACCTGTACAGTAGATAGGTTAAATTGATCTAATTTGACCAGTATCGTCTGTGAAGTGTAAATGCGCTAGTGTTGCAAATACGTTCTAAAACACAGAGACATAATAACTAAGGGTTGTATCAGTCAAAATATAAAACATTGTTTGTTCATGAAAAAGCATTTCAGAATGAAGAGGAAGAGATGCAAAATAAAGAAGTTGTTAAAAAGAGGTTGAGACGATTCTAAAAATAGATCGGTTGGAAAGGGAGAGAGAGAGAGAGAAATTCTCTTACAACTCTCAATTTTTATGTAAACCATTTATTTCTCTTTTTTAAGGGTAATGTATTAAGCTAACTTTTAAATGAAATTACAGTAACTTTAATTCCATGTAAAAGTTAATTTAATAATTTGGGAGCATGATTAGGGTCATATTTAGTGTTTAAACTTTAGAAATAAGCATTTATTAGTAATTTTAGAGACCATGCCAAACTTACGCGAAAATTCACCCTGCGTGAGGGTTCTGGAACCTAACCTCGTGTAAGTTTGAAGTATGACTGTATTTTAGGTGGAAGCTTTGATAGGTCTGTACCTGAGAGTAACGGAACTAACGGTCTGTGGTCCGTCTCTAGACTGAAGGTTGTACCTAATACATAATCCTTAAACTTCTCGCAGGCCCATGTGGCTGCTAAAGCTTCTTTTTCGATAACTGCATATCTCTGCTCCTAATCCGTCGCGGCAGGCATCAGCGGCAGTTATGCTCCTTTTGTTAGGATCGTAGTGTGCTAGTACATCCGTAGACATGAGCTTGTTTTTTTATTGCCTGGAAAGCTGCTTCTTGAGGCTGGTCCCAGAACCAGTGTTGACTCTTCTTTAAGAGTTGCCTCAGCGGCTTGTTGATACTGGCGAGGCCTGGTAGGAACTTGGCTAGTTGGTTTACCATACCGTTAAACTGTTGCAATTCGGTAATATTAGTCAGTCTTGGAAATTCTTTGATTGCCTTTGTTTTCTCTGGGTCTGCCTGTATTCCATTTCCGGAGATAATGTGTCCTAGGAATTTAATCTGCTCCTTAGAGAGTTCACACTTGTTGTTTAACATAACTCCCACATCCTGCAATCGCTGTAGAACCTTTCAGACGTGCTTGTCGTGGCTATCCTGTGAAAGGCCGTGGATGAGAATGTCATCCATGTGACAGACAACGCCTTCCAGTCCCTCTAGAACAATTGACATTGTCCTCTGGAAAATTTCATGTGCTGAGCTAATCCCAAAAGGAAGACGGTTAAAACAGTACCGTCCAAATGGGGTTACGAATGTCATCAAGAGTCTTGATTCTTCATCAAAGGGTATCTGCCAGAATCCAGAATTAGCATCCAATTTTGTAAACACTTTGCTTCCTCCTAGCTTGGTGAGATTTTCGTCGATGCTGGCCATTTTAACCCCTCTGTTCAATGGCGTAAGATCCACGCAAATTCTCACGTCCCCATTATGCTTCGCTGCATTAACCATTCCTGAGCACCACTCAGTTGGCTTGGTTACGGGCGTTATGACGTTCCACTGGACCATCGTTTGTAATTTCTCCTTTACTTTTGGGAGGAGCAGATGGGGGACTCTTCTGGGCGTATAAAGGCAAAAGGGTGTTGCGTCATCACGCAAAGCTATCTTGTACTTTGTTTTCATCATCCCTAGGCATTTGAAAAGTTTTGGAAAATCCTCTCGAAAGTTAGGCTCATTTCCAACGTTGTAAACTTCGGGTCCAGGTGTTAACAGTCCTAATTTCTCTACTGCCCTCTTGGAGATAAGATTATGAGGCTGTTTTGACGTGACAAATACGTCCTCAACAAGGGTATTATTTCCTATTCTAAGTTCTGCATTTGGAATCTTACCTCTGAATAAGTGAGATAATTTTACACCACCTAGTCTTACAATTTTACACGTTTAGGGCAAAAGCTTAAGTTCTTGAAACCATGGTGTCTTCTCATCGACGATGTAGCTTTTGATCCACTGTCGAGTTTAAATGTCGTCTTTTCATTGTTGGCTCGAACATCTGCTGACCAGAAGTTTTCCTCATCCGTTTTGACTTTTCCTAACATGTAGCATCCGTCTGTAGATTCATCATAGTCCTCATCGCTGACTTCATGCATTGATCTTCTTGCTCAGCATACTGTCGCATAATGAGGTATTTCAGCAGCTCGAAGACTTTGCACTACTTTTTGTAAATCTGGAACCGGTTGTTCACGAAGTAGTCTTTCTCTTTCTGCTTCGTCCGATGTACCTATGACTATCCTGTCTCTTATAAGAGAAGTCCTGAGGCCACCGAACTCGCACGACTCAGCCAGCAGACATAAGCATAGTACATGCTCATCAGTACTTTCACTACTTTTCTGATTAGCAGAGTTAAAGACAAACCTTTCATAAAGCACATTACGTTGGGGTACGAAGTGTAGGTGTAATTCTTCGACTATCCTTGCTGGTTTCTTCTTGTCTTCCAAGGTCAAGGTTGGGAGAGAATTCATAACTTTCTTGTATCCAGCTCCCATAACTGTACATAATGTTGCAGCAACGATTTCCATCCCTTCGCTATCTTCCTCCCCTTCAGCATTTCTCATTTTAGCTCTTAGGTTAGTATCTATGAGGTAGTAATCCTAGGAGTTCTCGAATTCTTTCCAGTTTTCAACATTTCCCTTGAAGGTCTTGGGTTGGGGTGCAGGAATTTGGTAAGTAGCCATCTTTACTTTGTGAATGTGTATTAGGTGTGGTTTTGATTGAAAACTCTTAGCCTAGCACTTTAAATTTACTTGCACTTTGGCATAAATTCTCAGAACTTTAACTGCAGATTTTACTGGTCTGGAAATATTTGGGTTCTTTCAAGCATTAGCAATATTGCTCCAAGTTGGCATTACATCACAGCCACTTGTAGAGTGGAGGGCCAATGATATATCATAAGATAATAAGTTTGATTCAACTTTATATTCCCAAATACCTGTGCCAAAATGTTCCTGAGAAGTCACAATCTCCTGTGAGGCATGCAAAGTTCGTGCAGCATTGATATGTGCACAAAATCGACCAAAACGCTGCCATCCATTCTATATTATTTGGTTAATTAAAACATCATTGCTACTAGGACTGTTTATTGACACTGTTACCAGACACAGGTACAGCTGATATAAATGCTAGATAGCAGACACAATTTCAGTAACATAGGTGTACATTAGAGATATCATACAACAGTTCTCTGTTCAGATACAAAGACAAGCTTAGTCCAATGTTTACATCCAATGTTGTATATAAATATATTTGCCCTAGATGCAGTTGAGGGACCTATGTGGGATGCACAAAAAGGCTACTAAAAGTGTGCTTGGACTCTCATAGAGGAGTAAGTTTCAGGACAGGGAGTAGACTCTCCAATCCAGAACAATCAAATATTCGGAATCATTCACAGATCTGTAAAACGCACAGAGGCCAAAGATTTCCAAATTATAGGACACGTACAAAATGAAAACAAACTTCATGTCTCGGAGTCCATAATGATAAAAAGCTAGTTCCGTTGTGAAGTCACCGCTCAACGGGTTCTCTGTGATGAACATCCCGTTTTCTGTGGTGCCTTCACATGCGACCTAAGGTCGGATGAACACAATCTTATTATCATTATTGTGAATTGTATATTTATTATCTGTTCATTTGCCCTTGTACCACGTATATGTGACAGAGTATTTTTATGTCCAACCAGTTATTGTTAATCATCATGTTTTCTGTATGTACCTGTCCTGTTTTTTAGAAAAATAGTTTGACCTCAGGTCAACAATCAAATTTTTGTACTGGCGGTCTCTGTGTAAACAGACATCCAAGACGCTGCAAATGATAAGCGTGTCGCTTCACCAATAAACCAGCAGTACTTGTCTTCCTGCTCATTATTTCGCACCTCTCTCACACTGTCATTAAACTCGCAGAATTCCTCCATCCAGTTGTATGTTACGTAATGGCCTGTTGCACTGCGTCTTTCGTTTCTCGGTCTCTAAGGGTTCTTCTGTTTTAGTTTCTCTGAAGCAGCCTGCTGGGTGGGTGCTTTACTCCGTAGTGTTTTTGTGTTTCTTCTTTTAGCTGTATTAATTTTATTTTGATCTTTACTTTTTTTTTATTAATGCTGGTTTTTACTAATTTTATTTTGTCTCACTGTAAACTTATTGATGTGACCAGTGATGTCAAGATTATTTTACATTTTTTTTTTTACATATTTTTATGTTTTTTACTTTCATTTGGTTTTTTCTTATATCTCTTTGTATTCTGTTGTGGTTTTTGCAGTTTCACTATTCTGTTATATTTTACTTTTACTAGGGATGTCAATGTAATAAATCTATATTTTTGTCCAAGTATTCTAAGAGTTATTACAAGTACTATGGTGTTCACATTTTTACAGCCTTGAAAATGCAACCAAGATGTGTTGTGAAACGTCGGCACAATAAGTCATGAAAATGCACTGTGCTCTCCCTCATTACTCCATTGATGTGGTTTGAGCAGTGGCTCCTGCTATGATTTGTGTGTGTGTATGTATGTATATATATATGATATATATATATATATATATATATATATATATATATATATATATATATATATATATATATATATATATATATATATATATATATATATATATATATATATATATATATATATATATATATATATATATATATATATATATATATATATATATATATATATATATATATATTATTCCCATGAACTGGGTCCTTGGTGTGGAGGGAAATTGGAACAATTTATTATTATAGACTGCCTTCATACCAAGGGGGTCCAATATTATGAACAAAAAAGGGAAACTACTGGAACTCACCTTAGAATCTTCCTTGATTTACGTAAATAATGAAGGTCGCCATTTGGAATTAGAATTCTTTTACAATCAAAATGGGTTTATTTACAGAGAATGGGGCAAGTATGTAAGACCAAAAATTTAACAATTTTTAGACACATAAATCACATATGATAGATCAATAATGCAGTAATTTACAGACAACAAATGTAAATATGAGGGGCCATAGATACAACAATCCCCATTAAAACAAGTGACTCTGTTATGCTAAAATGCATCAATTCACAGACAGTAATACATTGGAAGGGATGAATTCCAGGATAATGGCAATTAGTTAATCAAGATGATATCTGTGTGGACAACGAATTCTTGCGATCAGGCTGCGACCAGGAATGGTGGCGAAATTTGGATGGCAGTCATTTACGGGTCCTGGCATAGATTTGCAACTGGGCAAGAGGTAATGGCTCCTGGAAGAGAGTTCCGGAGTTAGTACAAACACGGGGGGTGGGGAACAAAGGAAATCTCCCTTGTCACTGACCTACGTGCAAAGAATCTATGCACTAGGGAGGAATTGATCACTTGAGTTACTTAAATTAATTTGCCCTTAATTTACACGGTGGAGGGAATATTTGAATACTTATCAATGACTCATATTAGGTTGATTTCAAAGCAAGTCATGGGGCGATTCACGGGCTGCTCGAAATGGGGTGACTTAACAAAGGGACTGCTTTTAGGAAGAAAATTAGAAAAACCAAGGAATTTCAGGGGGAGGAAAATAAAAAACTGCTGGCTTACTGACTAATTGCGGTCAATGTACCTGGGCCTTCAGATGTGTGCGCTAAACATGGGAGACTCGGCCGGTTACCGAAGTTAGTTTCACAGCATAAAAGGAAGATCTCCCATACGTGTGTCTCGGATGGTGGGTATGTCCAGAGTGGTGTGCTTTCCGGGAAACCAGAGCGCGCCTTCCACGGTTGTTTGCTTCAAAGTCTCAGCCTACGTCTATCTGCAGAGTCATACAGCCAGCAAAGGAGTGGAGAAAAAGTAGATTTTAAGATTAAGTACTTAGAGGTTAAGTTCCTATCTATCTCACAGCCTGGATGCGCCTCCCATTCCCCTAGCGGATCGGCCGCTCCTATATCGTGTGATGGGGGTGAGGGGTTTTTTTCTATTATTTACCCTAGGTCAGCTGAGGTTGGGCTTTCCCTACATCGAGTTCAAACAGGCACTAACCGTCCTTTCTTAGTTCAAAATACGCTTGGGCTACCTCACCTGCCATGTTTTCTTGGCCCAACAGTCAAATGAAAGGTGAAATTATTCCCTGAATAAATTAATTCCTAGCTGTCAGACGAGGAGGAATAAAATCTTTAACAATATATATACATATATATATATATATATATATATATATATATATATATATATATATATATATATATATATATATATATATATATATATATATATATATATATAATTCTGAGTGGGCCGTTATGCAGGTTCTTTAACATACTCAGGACGGGGCTGTCATGACTGACGGCAGATGCAACAAACAAAGGAGGGAAAACAACAAAAACAATAAAATGAGCTTAAAATTAATTTATTTACAATATTTACAAGTGAGTCAGGTCTGGTAAAAAGATAAAAAACCATAAATACAAAAAAACCAAAAGGCAGCTCTAAACAAAATCAAGTTAAATAAACAAAAAGTAGCTGTAAGAAAAAAAAAGGCAAAAATAAACAACAGCAGGCAAAAAAAAAAAAAAATATCAAACATACGTCCTCCATCGGGGCACCAAGACAGCCCTCAGCTGTGCAACAGGGACAAAAACCCACCAACCAGAAAACCCCGATGGAGACGTCAGGACAGCCTCACGCTGTCATCAAAGATGAGCAGCTCGTGGTCACACGACTACTTATGGTCACACTCCACCTCTACGTCGTGCTCCACTTCGTAGGCGTGCTCCAATTTGCTGCTCAGAAACTCGACCAACGTCGACTCCAAAAACTGCCTGCTGCTGCTGCCACTGCCGCTACCTTTGCTGCCCTACCAGACCCGACTCAAGACAGAAAAATGGCAGCTCACCACGAAAACATCAAAACAAAAAAAAACTTGAAGGTAAGGAGGCAGCAATCCACAAAAGGGAACGAGGGGAACCAGCAGTTCCCGCAAAACCATCATAACGTGACAATATATATATATATATATATATATATATATATATATATATATATATATATATATATATATATATATATATGAAAAAGCCAGAAAAATTATAATATGTTAGATGCAGATACAAAATTTTGGGATATGAAAATGAATCTTGAATGGGGATGTGGAAAGGTTGATGTTTGCTGATATACTTACTCGGGATAGTGAAGAAAGGCTGCAGAAACTGGTTGAAATGTTTGGAAGTTTGGCAAATTGAGGGTAAATGTAAGTTTAGTGACGCCCTACCTCACCTGCTGGATGTGTGCTTCAGGGATGCTAAATTTGTTCCTGATTTCTCCTACGGAGTCCTTCTTGAAGAAGCTGCCTTTGGAGACCTTGACTGTTGTATTGAAAGCAAAGGTTGGGAATTTGGTCCGGGTATTAATGTTCTTGAATCTGTTTTTGCATATGAGTAATTTTCATCTATGTCTCGCATTTTGCAAAGGGTTATGACTATATTTAAGTTGCCAATTTTGAATCCCTGTAGAGCCAAGATTCTTCTTCCCTGTTAACAGGAAGCTACAGAACTTCATGACTTAATGCACCAAGTATTGCTTTTGGAATAGCGGGGAGAAGTGTTACATTCAATCTGGGAGAAGTTTGGTAAAATCAGAGGAAGCCCTACAGTTTTATCTTGATTCAACCTTTCCTTTTACTGTAATTAAGACAGTGTTGCATAGGATGACATTTCCTAAGCTTTCAGATGCTTAGTTAGGTCAGTTTGCATTTGTGTTAGGCCCATGATCAACTTAGATACCCGAGACCACGGTCTAGGTATATTGTGACCAAGACAGGCCAATTTAAGTACCGCTTGCGCTGGGTGGGCCAAATATAAATTCGCTCCCTGTGTGCTAAAGAATTCATTGTTAGGTTGAAGTGGTAAATCTGTGTTTTAATTGTCAAGTCCATAGGGCTTAATGACAAAGGTGGTTGAGCATCAACTGATGTGTTAGGCATAGTGCAATTTTTCAGTGCTCAGTAGTGCAACAGTTTTTGGTCTTGTAGGTTGCTAGGTGAACATTATGACGGGTTATACTCGTGAATTTTTCCGGGAAAATATTAGGAACCAGAATAGAAACAGGTTAGTGTTTTTCATGCCTGTGCAATATTTGAGTTGTTTTTTTATTTGATGAGAAGACACACGCCAGGCCTAATATATAATTAATGTAATTAATTATTTTTGGTGTTATAACACGTCCATTATTTTTTCTTTTATTGATTTCCAGTAATGAACAATTTTCCAGTCATAGGAGGATCACATCAGTGGGATTGCTTTAGTGTTTCCTTTCATATGATTAGTTGTAACTTATTGAAATTGCCATTTTGGCGGTAATTTAACGTGCCTGCGTAAAGTGAATACATTGTGTATAGCTTCTCACTAACCGAGATAGAGAATTATTTTGCACTCACTCATGTTTTTTTAATTCAGACTCTTTCCAGTCTCTTCTCTATTCTCCTTGTTAAATTTATCCGTTCATCTCGGTCCTTGTGGCCAATATAGTGGGATGAATAAATTTGTTTTTATTTAGCATTTCCCAACGTTTTGTGAGAGAGAGAGAGTGTGTAATTGTCGTAAGTGAGTGCTTCGGTTGTTGGAAGAGGGATGAGGTCGTTAGTTTGTTTATACGGCGCTGTCTGTCTGTGGAATATATGTGAGATTTTTCGGTTGTGGAAGTCTTTTTGAGTCTTGAGTCAGAGCTAGTGCTGGTCTGTCGTTTGGTTTTGGACAGTTTTTTTGTGTGCTGATGCAAAGTTGTTGGTTTTCCTTGTTAGTGTGCTGTTCTTGTTGCTGTATGTTCGTGAGTCGTGTGTTTTTCTGTTTTGGTTTTGGTTTTGTGTGGTTTTTTTGTGCTGTGTTGGCGTGGTTGGACGCCTTACTCCATCTTTCAGCAACTGAGGACCAGGGTAGTGTTGTGTACTGTTTTTTTGTGTTTTGAAATTCCGCCACATAATATTTGGCGCCCAACGTGGGGCTGTTGTAAAATAGCTTGTTAGGATTGTTTGTGGTGGGTCAGTTTGAGTAAGAGGTCATAATGAGTGAGATAGAGAAACTGAGAGAGGAACCTGAGTGGCCAGGGAACTCCAGGGCAGGCTGGAGGAGAATGGGAGGCTGAGGAGTGAGAATGAGGAGTTGAGGAGTCAGTTGAGAGATGGGAGGAATGCTAAAAGTGCAAAAGAAGAAATGAAAGGGGAGATGAAAGAGTCAGAAGAGAGAATGGAAGAGAGGATGGATAAAAAGTTGGAGGGAATGATGAAAAGTGTGGAAGAAATGATGAAAGGTATGTTCAAGGGTGTTTTTGGAGAAGGGGCTGTTGGAGGCAGGTTCTCTGGAACATCCTGAAGGGGCAAGAGAGAAAGAAAAGGAGGAAGAAGTGAATGGAAGCTTGAGTGATGAAAGTGATATGGGAATAGGAAGTAAGAAATGAGGGAATGAGAGGCAGGGTAAGGAAAAGGGGGAATGAAAAGCAAGGGAAGGAACAGAGGGAAAGTAAGGATAAGTCAGGGGAAGAAAAAGGGAAGAAGGGAAAGGGAAAGGAAACTGTAAGAAGGGTAAGGAAGTGGGAAAGGCAGGAAAGAAGGGAGAGGGTGAAGGCAGTAGTGATAGTGAGGTGGATGGAGGTGAGTGGATAAAAGTAGATAAAAAGAGGGAAGAAGAGTGTAATGAGTAAGATGAATGTAAGTGGAAGTGGACTCTTTGTATTCGGAAAGGGTATGAAAGGACAGAGTGAAAAGCAAAAGTGAAAGTGAGAGTGAAAGTGAGAAAGAAGTGAGAAAGGCTATGTATGTGAGGGAGGTACCCAGGTGTGAAAAGTATAATGAGTATGGAAGTAGGGATGTGCATGATTTCTTTAGGGAGTATGAAAGGTTTTGTCAGGATAAGTATGGGGAAAGTAAGAGAGTGTGCACTGAGAATTAGGGAATTCCGTGGTGTATTTGACTGGGTTTTTACTTGATATGTATAGGGTTATTATGAGTGTGGGGATGTTGAGTATGACAAGGTGAAAGCTAGATTAGTTGAGCAAGCGAGGCGTACAGATCAGCGAGTGTTAAGTATAAGAGGAAGAATGAATTTGATGAGGCAAGAATGAAAGCTGGGAAACCTTGTCACTGTATGCTTGTAGGCTGGAGACGTTGGCAAGGAAGAAGTTTGGGGATGATGGGATAGATGAATGTAAGGAGTTTTACGGAAGTTGTTAGGGACAGTGCCAGATGGAGTTAGAGAATTTGTGAACTTGAAGCGGAAGGAGAAGAAAAGATGGACGAATGAAAGGTTGACTTGGGGAGAAATCTTGGAAATTGTAGAAGATTATGAGCTTGACAGGGTTATAAAAGAGAGCAGAAGTGTAAGTGTAAGGGCTGGGGTAGATGAGAGGGTACCAGAGTTTGACAAGCTTTAGGGATGCAGTGTTGAGGGGCCCAATGAGAATGGCCGATAGTGTAATAGATAGGAGTGTAAGAGCAAGTAATGTGGAGGTGCCAGGAGGATGAATGATGGGTTTGTAAGGGAACAACGGGTTGACGGGTTAGGGATAGTAGTGTACAAAGGGGAAGGTCCATGAGTGGAAGTGGCAAGTGTTTTAGATGTGGAAAGGAAGGACATACAAAGAATGAGTGTAGGTGGGCTTTAGGAGCGTGTTTCGGTGTGGGCAATCGGGACATTTGGTAAGGAGTATAGAATACGAAAGATAGGGGTTAAATGCTACCGTGCGGACAGGTGGGTCATGTTACTAATGGTTGTTGGGTTTGAGTGAATGTAATATGTGGTAACTGTGGTGAGAATGGGCATTATGCGAGAATGTGTTCAGAACCGAGAGCGAAGTGTGACGAATGTTGGAATGGAAGGGCATGTATCAAGTGTATGTAGACGAAAGAGGGTGACTGTGACAGCAAATTCGGGAAACTGAGTGTGAAGGGGGTTCAAATGGGTGGATCCTCCAGGATGCAAGCGGTGCGTGTGATCCAAGTACGTGAGGGTTGTTGCATGAGGGAGGTTTTGCTGGAAAGACTGACGAGTGCATGAAGCAATTTGTTTTGATAGAGTATGGTAGAAAACGTAAGAAAGGGAAGAACAGTGAACGGAATGATCGTAAGTTGTTGATAGGGGTGTGAGTGCCAAAGTGAAAATGAGTGATAAAGCGTTTGGTACGGATGAATGGGATGGTATGAATAGAAATAGCATATGTGGGTTTGATATAACTGAGTTGACTGAACGATGTAGGGGTAAGTGAACGTTGGAGGGAGCGAAAGTGTAAGAGTAAGACACTTCCGTGATAGCAGTATAGTTTTAGTGATTGAAAGCATGAATGAATCGTTGCAAGAATTGGAAAGGTCAATGAGCGAATGGGATGGGTTAGTTGAAGAATTGGGGGAGGTATTTGGGAACGAGAGTTAGAGGGTATAGATGAGATTGTGGATGAAATTGAGAGTGGTAATAGTGAAGAAGATAGCGTGAATCTGAGAGAGAATGGAGGAGATGATGTGAGTTTGAATGTTGCTATTAAGAGAGAGTGATTCTGAGAGAATGATTAATGGTGTATTTATGCAATACTACGATCTAGAGGAATATAGTGAGCATCCAAGTGTTTTGACTTGACTGATTTGAAAGAGGTGTGATTGAATTGCTTGGTTGGGAAATGCTAAAAGGGGGGGAGAAATATAGAGGGATGAATAAATTTGTTTTTATTTAGCATTTCCCAACGTTTTGTGAGATTCAGAGAGAGAGAGAGAGTGTGTGTAATTGTCAAAGTGAGTGCTGGTTGTTGGAAGAGGGATGAGGTCGTTAGTTTGTTTACGGCGCTGTCTGTCTGTGGAATATGTGTGAGGATTTTTCGGTTTGGAGGGAGTCTTTTTGCAAGTCTTGAGTCAGAGCTAGTGCTGGTCTGTCGTTTGGTTTTGGACAGTTTTTTTGTGTGCTGATGCAAAGTTGTTGTTTTCCCTTGTTAGTGTGCTGTTCTTGTTGCTGTATGTTCGTGAGTCGTGTGTTTTCTGCAGAGCAACCAAGAGATTTGGTAGCCATGTGGTTTTGTGTGCTGTGTTGGCGTTTTTGTGCCAACTTTTTGATTACTCCATCTTTCAGCAACCGAGGACCAGGGTGAGTGTTGTGTACTGTTTTTTTGTGTTTTGAAATTCCACCACAATGAGCATCGCCTTCATAATTGTAGGTTTGCATTTATTCTCTGTTGTGATTGTTTTTCTCTCAGGTCACCCTATCAGGATTTCAGGCTCAGTGTATTTGCCCAAAAAAATTTGAGGCCTTCCCTTGTGGAGCACCATTTGCTTTAGCCACCCTTTGTCACGGTTTTTTATCGTTTTCTTTCAAAGTGCTTATTGCACTTACTTCCATTTTGGCTTTCTGCGTTTTGCGTTTTTCATCTCTTAGTTTCATTTTTGTTTGCTGCATTTATCACAGACATGCCGTCTTGAGTTTTTGTCTCTCCTGACAAAAATTGTGAAGAAATTAGGGCCTTTTGCTACAGCTTACACCTTGCCCATTGTTTCCATAAAAACTAGTTGATCTCCCATGTGTGAGTCTGTAAAGTCCCCACTCAACGAGTTCTCTATAATGAACATCCCGCAATTTCTGATGGTACTTTCACATGCGACCTGGAGTCTTAACATTAAGAACATGTTATTATCATTATTAAAACATCTGAAAAGTTATATATTTTATTGTCTCATTTCAAGTAACCCTGCATTATGTATATGTAACAGAGTATTTTTGTAACAGACCAGACATTGTTAATCATTATGTTTTCTGTTGTACCTGTCCTGTTTTTGTAGAGAAATAGTTTGACCTCAGGTCACCTGTAAATCTTTGTACCCGCGCGCGCGGTCTGTGCGTTATATCCAGACGTCCACACGCCGATTTATAAGCGGATTGCTTCATCAATAAACTAGCAGTACTTGTCTTCCTGCTCATTATTTCACACCACTCTCACAAGTCACTAGGTGTTATAGGGTCATTTATCCTATCCTGGAATGTCCTTTGATTCATATTATTATGATTAGCAAGAACTTGCTAGCAAATTGCCTCCCCTTTTTTGTTGTTGTTTGTTTTGTTGTTTTCATTAACTGCAAAGCTGCTCGATCGATAGACACATCTGTCTATCGACTTCAGAATGCAAGGGTTTAAAACGGATTAAGGCCACTCCCTTTAAGCAGATCTTTCTTCGAGGCAAAAAGTAATTTCTGTCTGGTCGTTTTCTTACAGGCAAAACCCCCCTGCGGGCATCAGCTGGAAATGATTCAACCCCATCTATGCATTGAAGTGCCCCTGCCCCATAGGAGGAGATAAAAGCAGAAACCAAACGAGGTCCGTCCTCACACTGGCTGGAAGATTGGAGCAAGTCTGACGTCCTCAAGCCACCTGCCCCATCGATGCCCTTGCAGGGCTAACCACGTGGCCCTTTTCAAGTATACTTTTTACCTCGTGCCCTTCTTCGAGCCACGTGTTAGCTTCCACCGCTTGACCTGCGGATGCCCATATGCCATTGCTTGGAGTTTCGAGGAAAGTCCCCACGCACATTTTACGTGAAGCCCTTGCCTCACCACGGAAGAAACTCGCCCTCAGAAATTGCAAGTCATCCACGGACCCCTTTCGCACCTGGAAAATGTCTAAGGTAATGTGCCCTGGAAGACCTCCATTCAGTCACGCTTTTGTCTCGTAATATTTTCTTAAAGAGAAAGCCAGAAATCACCCTTGTCAAATGTCCGTGCGCCTCTTGAATGTTGGCAGTACTAAGCTCATTAATTCATCGAAGCCCTTTGGCACCTCAGTGCAGCTTCGAATTCATTATTCTTTTGTCTATTTTCATTACTGGCGTATAATGTGCATATCTCTCATTTCAGAGGGACCCTATATCGTGGAAGCTTCTTGGACTGTGGCTGAATTCCCAGTTTCATTCAATCCCCTCAGGATCAGTTCCTAGCATTCCTCGTACTAATGTCATTTATGTAAATACACTACTTTAAATGTTGCCCACGTGTTTTACGTAATATTCCCTCAGTAACAAGAGCCCTATGCTCATATGAAATTCTCCTTTGTTTTCCTCTTTTTACGTTTTCCTGGACCCACGAAGTCAGAATCACAAGGCTAAATTACCTTAAATTGTTGCTACCTGTCTCACAGAGAATATCTCAAACTAAAACCACGGAAAAACGTAAAAATGGCGACCTGGCCATAGATCTCGTTTTGCAGTTGCAGTTCCCTAGTGTTGCTTTATTGCATTTGCAACTTGCCAGATCAGCTATTAGCAAAGCTAAGCTGGGTACGAGACAATTACGAACCTTTTGTGTAAAACCAGCACACAGATCCAGAAAATTCCACGTAAAGTAATGTGTTTATCTTAGCAAAACCTTTTTACAATCGTGACTGTTCCTAGGAATTAGAAATAGGGACGCATGTATTCACTGAGAGAAAAGAACTGCCGTATTAGATTCATTAATGCATGCCTTTCAGGATAGGTAGTTAGGAAATAACCAGTGCTAACCATCCTTTGCTTCGAGGAATAGTGCAGAAATTCCTCTGTGTTAAAATCCTTGCCATATTATTTTTGCTTCGAGGAATAGTGCGGAAGAAATTCCTCTGTGATAAACTTTACTTCGCATTTCGGATTAGCGAACTGTTATTTAGGCGCGAATAATAAATTCCCACGTGGGACAAGACAAGTCAGCTTGCATTGCTGAAATTCTCTCAGTGTAGTTAGAATTCGAGTTAGGTGTTAGGAAAGTGAAATTTAAACTCGCTTATAGGGAAAATTACTAGGTCGTTGTACTGTTATCCTCAGATCGACTGGGAAATTCCCGGAATCCCAGACGGTCTATAAATAGACGGGTCCATTCACACAGAATCTAAAAATAACTCCGGTGTTGGCCAGACGACCTGCACCCCCACCCCGCCCATGCCCGCGTGTGTAGCATTTTTTCCATTCATTTCTCAGCAAACATTTTTCTTTGGGTTTTCCCGTTAGTAATTTCTAAGTCCTAAGGGACGAATCGTATTTCCAAGTCTTCAGAGACTCCTACTAAAATTCTACGTCACATGTGGCGAGAATTTCTCCAAATTCCAAGTCCTCAAGACTCCTCCTAAAAATTCCATCGCACGAGGCGAGAATTTCTCAATTTCCTCCTCAGAAATTCTAAAGTCCTAAGAGACTCATAAAAATTCAGAGAGTCCTAAGAGACTCCTACGTGGCGAGAATTTCTCAAGCCTCAGAGACTCCTAAATTCTACGCCGCACGTGGCGAGAATTTCTCCAAATTCCAAGTCCTCAGAGACTCACAAAAAATTCTACGTCGCACGTAAGAGAATTCTCATTCCTGCAGGGAACCCAAAATTAAGTCCTTTTGAGACATTATCCAAGTGTAGTTCACACACATCTAAGCCCTTACAGGACTGATCATTCTAGTTCGTTAGAACAACTCCTTAACTTCACGCTACAGCCAGCCAAGTCCGAGCGTGACAAAATCCAACTACGTCTTCCGAGACACTTCGTTCGATTAAGAACAACCACGTCTTTCCAAGACATATCAAATTTTAACAAAAAGTCTCCTCAGACTTACTAATCAACTGTCTTATTCAGACAGATCCATTCTCCTGCAGTCTGAACAATTGAGTGTTTCAGATTCCTGCAATTGAGTCTTTTCAGACAACCTGAGTCTTTTCAGACATACCATATAACCATTATTTCAAGATGGCTAATACCAGAGCCCAACAAAACGAGGATTTCAAATTCTACATGTCCGCTGGGAAGGACATGGGACTATCAGGGCAAGATCTGAGAGCATGGGTTCAGAGCGAGTGGACGATGCCAAGGTGGAGAGAGAGAGAGAACATGAGTTGCCCAAGAGAGAGAAAGAACGTGGAAGAGAACGAGAAGGAGAAGAGAGAGAGAACGTGAAAGAGAGAGAGAGGAACATGAAGAGAGAGAGAAAGAATTGCCCAAGAGCAGGGAGAGAGGAGAAGGAAAAGGGAGGAAGAGAATGGAGAGAGAGAGAACGCGCCCATAAGCTCCAGATGCTAGAACGACAGCACGCCCCCCCCGCCCACCTGCAGCGGGAATGAGTGCCCTCAGCCAAGCTCACTCGTTCATGCCAAAATGGACAGAGTCCAGAACCAGTATGGCTTGAAAGGGCGAACGAGTCCTGGAGTGCTGCGATCTCTCCCCGCGGAACTCTCCCTTGTTCTCACTAAATTCCTGGGGGGAAAGGCCCTCGTTGCCTACCACGCCCTGTCAGCAGACGATCGGGGAAACTGGGAAGCTGTACGCCAAGCAGTTACGAAGGCGCACGAGATTACCCCGAGAGTGGAGGAGACGTTGGAGAGAGCAGCCCAGAGAAGCAGGCCAGACTTGGTCCGATTGGGCGTACCATTCGGAGCGGGCATTGACAAAATGGCTCGATTCCAAAGGAGCCACAAGCACCGCCGAGGTACTCGAGCAGTTTAAGTTCGAGCATTTCCGCGCCACGCCCCTCCTGCCCTCGCCACTCATATAGTGGAAAAGCCCCAGCAACACTCACCGAGTGTTGCCGAATAGCAGACATGTGGAAACTCACCACCCTCAAGAAGGATCCATGGGGCAGAAGATAAATCCCCCGTCCCTCCTCGGAGGATCAAATTCCCACAAAAATGGGAACTCGGGCAAGCCACTAACTTGCCATTATTGCAAGAAAATGGGGCATTCCTCCGAACAGTGCCAGAACAAGAAACTGGCTCCTCTCTCTCCCGGAAAACCGACAAATAACTCGCCTGCGCCCTCCACAGGGGCAGCGGAAAGATTTCAGCCAGACCTTTTGCACGGCGTGCAAGGTTTATGGCCATTCTCCCGCCATGGGCAAAATGCCCACGCAATAATAAATCAAAGACTCCCACCGTCGCCTTGGCCGTCACAGATCCCAGTCATTAGGCCCTCCCGCCGAAGGGCCTGTATACGTGGCCCCTCCATGAGGTAGCCAGCCCGCGCGCCGAGTCACTGCATTCGAGGACTCGGGCGCACAAATCCCTCATCCGAAGGACAGAGTTCCATACGGAGCTATCGTCAATAGACGAAAACTCGTCACGATCGAGGGAATAAATCGATTTAAAATGATACTCCCTACGGTCCAATTGAGAGTCACAAGACCTCACCAATCCAAAATTTGCCATCTTGCAGTAGCAAGCCATCTCCCCGGAGGCTATGACGTCATCCTGGGACAGGACTTTCAGTCTTCACAGAAATCACGACAATCTAGGGGTCCACATTCCCCGAATCATTCCATGGGCGCGAGTAATCCTCCCCCGCTTCTCCCTCAGTCAAGACTGGCGCCCCCTGGGTACCAGGAGGACGTACAGTCCCTACCAGTGCCACCTGAGTATGAGGTACAGTGGGCCACTCGATCGGTTCCCGACCCAATTCCAGTGCCTGGCCCTGCCTCAGTGCCAGTGCCAGGGCCCCAATCAGATCTCCCTTCCGGAGATGCCAAATTCCTGCCGGTGCCACTTGCATTCCCCGAGCAGGGCCAAGCTTTGTCCGTCCTGACCGACGAGCCCAAGAAACCTCTGATAGCGCCTGACTCTGCCCCTAGTGCCAGCGCCAGAGCACTACGCCGATCTCCATTCACGGGATCCAACTCAGGACCCCCTCAATTCCCCCGGCCTGGCACCGCTACCAGCGTCGGTCAGAGAGACGGTTCCTCCCGACCACCGCGGAAGCTCACCTGCAGGTGCGGCCTCGCAACCCCGTGCCTGAGCTGGTCATCGTTACCTGCGAGCCGCTCACGCGCCACCCCCGACCGCCTCCTCTCTGCCTCAGCCCGTCGCCAACGCAATTGCAAGTCAGGATTCTGCCATATCTCACTTGGCCGATGAACTACAAGAGCCGCGACGGATCATGGTAGAACCAGCACGGAAAACTCCTGCGTCAGCTGTCGCAGCAGCAGGCCCAGGTGGCACTCCATGCCGCCCTCCGGTCGCGGGCCCTCCGCTTCCCCGGCCGAGGACGACTGTCCCATTAAGAAAGGTTCAAGGCGAAATTACCACGGGCGTGGGAATTTCCAGGTAGTTTACAAAGAGCTCTAGAGCTCCCCTGGCACCTGTGCCACCATTTCATTTTTCGAAGGTCTTGGCACCTCTAATCCAGAAGGGGATGTCAGACCCTCCGCTATCTTCTTCCGTTCCTCAGGAACTTCTATCTCTTATCACCTCTATTAATCTTCCCTTAAATTATCCCCACAAGAGGCAATTAAATGGGATACCATTCCCCACACAATGTATAAATCATTAAGAATAACAGAGTGAGAAGTGGCACGCCCTTGCGCCCATACCTTGGCACCGGGCGTGCGTGTCAGCCCTTCCTGAAGGAGTCGCGCCCTTCGGGTGCACTTTTCTCGCCCCTGGGACTGAAGTGATAGTCCGGGCCGTAATTTATAGGCGAAGGACGATAAATTCCCGCCTAACACAATAAAACCCTCACTCTTTTCCCTTAGCTCTTCTGCCAATATCATTTACTTTCTTTTAGTTATTTATTTATCTTTATTTTAATGAATCATGAGTCATAAACTCTTGCCCTTGTGATTTAAATGCCCTTTCGTAAGCTCTGAGGGACGTGTCCGCCTTTCATATGCGGTCAAGTTTCATTCATAACATCTTGTTAATTTTCCTTTTGTTATTATTATCCCTTTTCCCCTTCCATTCCTTCTAAGAACTCTGTTTGTCCTAGACCCCACATCTTTTGTCTGCTCACCCCGTCATAACATTGAGTACTCAAGTGGGCAGTGGACGCATAAAATTAGCGTAGTTTAAGGTTAGCGAATTAAAACCTCATGAATACTCTCGCCCGCATACGACTGTCAAATTCCCCGTGTGTGGGTATCCCTCAGCTCGCGTTGAACGATAGCTGAGACTATTAAAACGAAGATAAATTATCAATGCAAATATGTATAGTCATTACAATATCGTGTAAAGGGGATGTCATTTACAAAAATAAACGCTGTTTTCATTTTACAGCCTCTTCAAGGCAGACTGTACTAACCGCATGCATTTTATCTAAAAAAATTAAGTAACCGTGTATTTTAATTCTTGAACAATAACCTTTCTTTTCATTTGTTGCCATAGCCTCATATACTTGGTCTTATAATCCTAATTAATTAACAATTGTTCGAGTCACTTTATAAAGTTATCAGTGGGTAACCAAATCTAAAGTAATTATTCTTTTGCAAGTGTTTAAATCACTTTGCGTCCTGTTAACGAAATTTGTCCCAATGTGTTATTAAAAGTAATGTCACAGTTTCATAAAACCCTTAGTAGTAAAGTTCATTGCAAGGCAGAATGTAGAGTAACGTAAAGCATTTGTCGCTCATTCTTGTATATCAATGTACACACCCGAAGAAGGTGTGTACATCATCTTGTATGGGAGGTATTATGATTAGCAAGAACTCGCTAGCAAATTGCCTCCCCCTTTTTTTGTTGTTGTTTGTTTTTGTTGTTTTCATTTACTGCCAGCTGTTTGATCGATAGACACATCTGTCTATCGACTTATGATCAGAATACAAGGGTTTAAATGGATTAAGGCGCTCCCATTTTTGATAAAGATCTATCTTCGAGGCAAAAGTGATTTCTGTCTGGTCGTTTCTTACAGGCCAAAACTTCCCCTGCGGGCATCAGCTGAAATGATTCAACCCCATATGCTGGAACGCCCCCGGCCCCATAGGAGAGATAAAGCAGAAACCAAACCGAGGTCCGTCCTCACACGGGCTGGGATTGGATGGAAGTAAAGACAAGCCACCTGCCCCTGGCAGTGCCCTTGCAGCTAACCATGTGGCCCTTTTCAAAGTATACTTTCTACTCGTGCCCTTCGAGCCATGTGTTCGCTCCACCGTTGACCTGCGGATGCCCATATGCCATTGCTTGGGTTTCGTGAAATTCCCACGCCTTGCCCCTTTACGTGAAGCCCTTGCATCCCTAACACGTGAAGAAACTCGCCCTCGGAAATCGCAAGTCATCCACGGACTGCCTTCTACGCCCTGGAAAACCTGTCTTAAGGTAATGTGCCCTGGAAGAGCTCCATTCAGTCACGCTTTTGTCTCGTAATATTTTACTTAAATTGTAAGCCAGTAATCTCCGAATCTCTTGTCAAATGTCCGTGCGCCTCTTGTCGGCAGTATTAATTCATTTATTATGAAAGCCCTTTGGCACCCTCAGTGCAGCTTCGAATTCATTAATCTTTTGTCTATTTTCATTACTGGCGTATAATGTGCATATCTCTCATTTCAGAGGACCCTATATCGTGAAGCTTCTTGGACTGTGTCTGGAATTCCCCAGTTTCATTTCCTACTGAATCCCCTCCAGGATCAATAATCTACTAGCATTCCTCTTTCCTGTACTCATTTTTGTAAATACACTCCTGCAAGTTGCCCGTGTTTTCGTAATATCTTCCTCAGTAACAAGAGCCTTAGCTCATATGAAATTCCCCTTTGTTTTCCTCTTTTTACGTTTTCCTGGACCCACGAAGTCAGAATCCAAGGCTAAATTACCTTAAATTGTTGCTACCTATCTCAGAGAATATTTTCAAACTAAATCGCCAGAAAAAACGTAAAAATATTTATTCGTGATTGACGTGTTTTTCCTCGACATTATTCCTTTGCAGTTTTGTGGAATCTTTTTCAACTTAATCAAAACCTGGCATATTGATTTAAAATGGTGACCCACTCTTATTGATAATATGAAGAAAATGTTTACACTACTCGTTAACCAGTCTGCCCAAGAGAAGATCCGATTCCCTAGCTACACCAGCCCTAGCCCCACGACCTAGCTCTAGTCATGTGCTACTGAGATGTGGCATGAGTATGCCCACAAGAGAGTAGGGCAGGTGTCGCAGTGTGTTCAAGCAGTTGAGCAGCAACAGTCTTACAAGATGCTCTATTGGAAGGAGCCCTAAGAGCCATGTTCCAATAGGTAGAAGACCTCCTCGTGAGGGTATGCACTTGCCACAGACACTTAGTAGAAAAGACAGCCCAACAATTTTCTTGCAATGTCACTGACAATTTCAGAACTGCCGATACGATTGTACAGAACCAGCTACTCAGTTAAAAATAGGAAGTTAACAAAACCATAAGATCAAAGTGATAAGTTGAATTATCCTACAATAGTAATGACTATACTTTGCTGTGGGTATTCTCCAAACATAAATGGCAATATTTACATTTTTTGCACCATGCAAAATTATGATACCTTCATAGGGGAATACTACCGTCAGTGTAGCTCACGTGGTGGAATGTAGGCTATACTACAGGTTGCAGCGTCCCCTCGGCTCCTGGGTACACCTACTTGTTAGCCTTTGGCTTAACTTCTGTTCCTACTTCCTCTCTTCCGTCTTGCTGTCCAGCCTCTCCAACTCCTTCTTTTCTTTGTCTTAATCGCTGACTGAAAGGCTGAAAGTGCCCATTCCCATGGGTTGTTAGCCAGATTTTTTAAAAACAAAAGTATGATAAATTTTCTTTTCCATGATAATATATTTTATTATTATTGACGTCAGCCTTCGTAAAGTATATATCGTCGACCTGTTTGACTCTATGTGTACACCTGTTGTTGTATAGATAGAAAATTAATTTCATTTAATATACCGGCATTCCTTTTCAATTACAGTATAGACCTAAGGCAAAGGATCAATGTTGCCATTAAATACTTTTACACCAACATTATTTTTTTCACTTCCAGTAAGCACTAGCTATAAATAAATAGCGCAAATAATGTACTTATACTTTATTAGTATGATACTACTATAAAGTTATTTAACTTTTATGTATTGTATATAAATAAGCATATGATTGCTCACTCAAGAATATTGGGCTCAAGATTCTCCCTCGTAGGTGAACAACCAAGAACCCCCCACAAAAAACCAGCCTGAAATGCACCGCTTAATAATAAATTTTGACCTTGAAACTTTTGTAGAAACATCCGGTTGCCGGCTTTGGAAGGTCTCCTCTGCTCATGCGCGTGAAATGATTTATGATCCATGATTGATTGCGCTAGAGGTTTTCTGAACAGTGATTTTTGTTTTGTATAGTGTAAGTTATATTTTATTTTGGCTTTGATGATTTAAAAATGGCTTTATTTATAATATGGGACAGGGATCTGTTTCCGTGATTACAATTGGGGTCGGAAATGTGCAAATATTGTTTCTGGAGCAAGAGCCCGTGCCGGCGCAAGCCTAGCTTCATTCAGTTTATGACCTAGGAATGCAGCAGCCCCGCCGCCCATTGTAGGAAGGTGTAATTGGCCAAACTGAAAATAGTGATAGAGTAGAACAGCGCTAGGCTCACGGTTGTCAAGGTCAGTTAATCACTCTTGGCCTAGGCCCAGTCAGTTCACTTGCGATATAATGTGTGTGCGCGTGCGCGCCTTATCCCCAAGAGAAGGTGATTCTTGAGGAGGGAGTTACCCATCCGATCCTCAGGAAGTTGTGTGAGATGAAGTTGCCCAAATCGTCCGCCTTGCCAGGAATTCGAACCACGTCCCTCTTGCTGGTGAGTCGAGTGTTCTAACCACTGTCTATATATTATGTGTATACGAAAGGTATGAATATACTAAAGCATACACACAGCATGCTGATATGTGAGAATGTGATGCTTGTATATTTTGATGCTGTTTTAAGGAATCACTCGCGGAAGGTACAGGAATCTCCTAATTTATTTTATTTTGGGAGTCTTATGAAAAAATTTGTCAATTATAGCTCTTAGCTTTTGACGTTATCCTTGTCTGGTGTAATTTCTCAAGTATCTACTTATATTTTATACTGTATACTTTAATAATTGCCTTCCAACAGCCTTTCTGGGGTTAAAGAATGGAGTTAGAAAATGAGAGAGAGAGAGAGAACGAACATACACTCCCCCCCCCCTTCATTAAAAATTTCAACATGATGTCTTTCAGTGGACCTGCCATAGCTTTTGAAGACTTTCCATCGGAGGAAAAGACCACTTCTCTTGATGTAGTTTTTTTTTTTTATTTATTTTTTTTTTTTTTACAAAAATAACCACATCATGTCACAGACGAAGTCCATTTCTTTCAAGAGACGTTGAA
>NC_089789.1:6614114-6739114 GCF_040412425.1 Macrobrachium rosenbergii | reverse complement strand
ATATATATATATATATATATATATATATATATATATATATATATTTTATATGTATATAAGTTTATATGCACCCAAAGGTCATTGCAAGAGTCAGCCCTCACGAAGCAACCTCGCTTAGGAAAACGAGTTCAGTCGACAAAACAGAACAAGAAAGGAAGACAATGGGTGACATACACACACCATAAATCATCTCTTTGTCTGGGTTTATCAAGAGTGCCTCAGCCATATTGAAAACCCACAAATCACGTCAGCTCGGGTGTGACTGCTCAAACCTTCAAGCTTGCCAGAACAACCAAAGCAAAGCAGAGAGAGAGAGAGAGAGAGAGAGAGAGAGAGAGAGAGAGAGAGAGAGAGAGAGAAATGACGGGAAGCCTGTCAAAACTCTGTAAGTCAAAACGGTACGTCAGAGAGAGAGAGAGAGAAATGACCGGGAACCCGTCAAAACGAGAGAGAGAGAGAGCGTAAGAGAAAAAGAGAGAGAGAGAGAGAGAGATAAATGACGGGAAACCCGTCAAAAATCGGGAAGTCAAAACGAGATGTCTGAGAGATGGGGGGGAGGGGGGGGCTAATTCGTCGAAAATGGAGACGTCAAAACAAGACCGGGAGACTGGAAATGGAAAGCGGAAGTCCCGGAGAATTGTAACCGGAACTAGTCACGATTGGCTGGATCGATATGAGAGCGATTAATCCAAGCGTAGAAGCCATGACCCGTTTTCTGCTCTGGTTGTCTATTGGTAAACAATCGGCGGGACTGGACCAGTAGGAAGCAGCCCGAGTGATGACGTCAGAGATGCTGTGCCCTTATGGTGGAAAAGTCTCATATAAAGGTCCGATTTCGTGTAATATCCAGCAACAGTGCTCGTAACTGCTGTACAGGTAATAGTTGTTCTCTTTCCAGTGCTTCTGGTATGTATGAAAAGTGAATATTGGATTACTTTTGACTTGGTTTTCCTTTCACTGTTTGCATTCAGATAATAGACCAAAACACCTTGAAAACGATCAAAATTTTACAGATAAAACTACAAGCACGAATGTTATTAGAGAATGGGTTGTAGCCATACGCGGCAAAAAAAAAAAATAAATTATAAGAAAACTACTTGGTGAGGAAATTGTAAAAAATTTTTTTATCAACTCGGAATTGATCATAATCTATTTTTCCAATAATTTCTTATTCTGACTTGAGAGGAGACGTGGCCATTTCTTTGCAAAAACTACAAAGATTTTAAAGGTAGGAAGTTTATCGTACGTGTCTAGGAAATGTTTCAGGATAAACACAAAACATACTTGTCATTTATACTGTCTGTAGTCCTCAAACAAGCTAACCGCATTACCCAGTCCCAGAATGCATATCAAATTTAGCAGTTATGCGTGCTTTATATGCTTGTTCGGTATTCAACCAACATATGAATCAAGTCTTTAACTGATACAATAGAAAACTTTGTCAGAATCAACATTTTTCCAATTACTGATTTTTTTTAGAGGTTCTGTGTATTTACTAAGTTCTAAAATATTTATCCAAAGAGCAAAGCCATCCAGTTAACAAGAATGGTACGACCGTATTACTACTACTACTACTACTACTGCTGCTGCTGCTGCTAATAATAATAATAATAATAATAATAATAATAGTAATAATAATAATATATAAAGGGAGTAGACACTCGTTTAAAGAGGTTCTGTTGGAAAAAATGGCTGTGTTAGTTGAAATGATGCTACCATTCTTTTCAACAGAATAATAATAATAATAATAGTACGCAACCATATCAATACTACTTAATTGTGCAGTCATGAATTTTTCTTCAAAGGACAGCACGTATGTGTATGGTTTCAAGAGTTATATACCGTAACCTGATGTTTATGAAGCGTGAAATAACTTGCTTTAAAAATGCATTTTTATATAAATAGTGTCTTATAATTGTATGATATTGTGAAGAAGGAGTCTTAAAAAATGGTCATCAGTTATTATAGAGAATTGTGCCCTAAAACAATCTGAATATGCGGTAAGGCCATCTTGCTGTCCAACCACTCCTACTCCTGAATGGCCGAAGGTTCCCCAGTGCATGGATTAACGTCTGGAATTTCATGAGTCATTCATAAGGATTATTAAGAAAAATTTACAAATCGGATGATAACACATTGGAAGATGATAATGGCATTTTAGTTGAAGATACTTAGTACTTGTAAAGATACATTATTACGTATGAATTAGAAATATTTCAAAGAAAATATTTTTCGACACTTCGAGTTAGTATGTGAAATGAGTTAGAGATTGTGCTTCAATTAAAAGTGCATTTTCCTGTGAAACAAACTATCTCTCTCTCTCTCTCAGCAAGTGAAAAGCTTAGTACCTAGATATATACAATTTTTGTTTACAGGAAATTCAAAGATGCTGGTACTCCTTTTACTATCCGTTCTGTCTGTGATGGTCACAGCCACACCTTACGGGGCACACTGGAACAAGCCAAGTTATGGAGGCAAGGTAAGACTACAGCCGGTTTAGGTGAGATCTGAATTTAATTATATATCTATATCTAACTATCTATTATATAATATATATTTATATGGTCCTGCGGGCCTCTTTTATAGCTAGTGCTACTTTTAAAAGCAAGTCTACCATAGCCGTCTGCGCATGCGCGCCTAAGGATACTCCTATCACATGATGTGGGTTTGTATGTTGGGAAAAATACAAATTATTGTTGAATTTGTCACACACACACTCATATATACACATATATATATATATATATATATATATATATATATATATATATATATATATATATATATATATATATATATGCATATATGTATGTATAAATGTATAAAGCACATCCAGTATATTAGAATACTTGATCGTAAAAGCCTACTGGTCATCTTACGGAAAGCCGGTATGAAGTTTAATTCCTAATATTTTATATGTAATACAGTTTTTTTGTGTGTGTAATTTAGTATGGTAAATTACTAGAAGTGCATGAAGGATTCATGTTCAGTGTTAAACTCTTGTCAGATTTCTTCTTATTTTTTTTTTGTCACTGCTGTTGAACCGAAAAGTATGTGCTACTTCATATTTTGGCTACCAAGATGTCAGTGTTGAGAAAATTAGATCATTCACCCATTCCTCCATTCTTTGATAAAAGATAAACCAGGATTCTTATGGAATCGGTAAAGAATTTCCGAGTTGTACAAAGAGATGGCATGCAGTTATTTCATGAATGGAAATTTATTGTTACCCACAGGGGGTTAGTGTCGCCAGTGCTCTTCACACGTTGCACTGTAGTCATTACTAAAGGTTCTTAGCGGCATCCCTTTAGCCCCCTAGCCGCAACCCCTTTTATTCCTTTTACTGTACCTCCATTTATATTCTCGTTCTTCCATCTTACTTTCAACCCTCTCCTAACATTTGTTTCAACATTATTTTGAGTGCTGAAAGACCTTATAGGTCCCAGCACTTGGCTTTTGGCCTAAATTTTATATTCTAGTTCATTAAAAGAAAGTTGAAATGAGTTTTGTTTATTTATGGTACATCTTTGTCATCATGATTGTTCCTATCAGAAATAGGTGGCAGTAATATAAGTCAGTCTTAACATTTTAATTTTTTATTTTATTAAAAATTATTATTCTTATAACTAATGTTTTTGCTGTACGTTATTATTTAATGGTTAAGGGATGCAATACCAACGTTCACCATATCACCAAGATTGTAGAAGCTACAACTACAACCACAACTACGGCAACAGTTACTCAGGCTGCTTCTACAACTACTGTGACTCAGGTAAAAAAAATGAATGAAATAAAATAAGGCAAAAAATATGAAGACTCTTCGTATACAGAATGTAAAACATGCACACACACACGGTGTCATAAAAAAAATTATGTATAGTTTCTGTGACTTTTTTCCATGAAGTATTTTTACACATGTTAATTATCATTCGTCATTATAAGATTAATTGCGGCGTTTTGCGAGATGGAAGATTTTGATAACTTCAAATGTTCTTTCCTTTGGGTTTAGCTAGATGAGAGGAATTTTACAGGAAGAAAACGGTTAATGTGAAATTAACTTTCTTGAGCTGCCTTCAGTCATAGGTTATGACGTTGAAAGAGCAGTAATCTTCCTGGTGCTTTTATCAACTCCAGTTCTTTGGAAGATGGAACTTTAGGCAAATATGTTGTTCACTTTGATTAAAACTTGTGTTCTGATTTCTAAATTACCTTTTTCTCACTCACATGCCATTCCACACAAGTACAGTATTGCATTGTATTTGGTATGAATCACTTATCTCATAATAATGTCTTGAAAAACTTTATCTACTTGTGTTATACAATAAGATAGTATTACTGTATTAATAATATTATTATTATTAATGGATATTGCTAGAGACTTTTTAGACCATTGCTGTAGATCTTCTTGGTAAAACCTTTCAAGCATTAGTAGTGACCAGTTAAAGCTTAAAGTGGGTGCTGTCTTTGGGGTCTCAAACAGTTCTAAGTACTAAGACCTCAACCCCTCAAGGGGTTAGAGTCATCAGTACATCTCATGTTGTGCACAATATACATCACTACAGGGGGTTTGCAGCGTCCCTTCGACCCCTAGCTATACCCTTTTTTAGTCTTTGTACTTTACCTCTGTTCCCTCTTCATTTCTTCCGTCTTGACGTCCAAGATCTGTGTTACTTCTTAAGAGCAACTGTGGGGTTTTCTCCCAGCTCCACCTTTAGATTCTTGCATTACATATCCTTTGTTTTATGGATCTGTCCAACTACTCCAACTCCCTCATTTCAAGCTTGATTGCTGAATGGCCAAAAGCGCCCCAGTGCTGGGCTTGACAGCTTAAATTTCATAAAATCAAAGAAAGACTTCAGTAATTCTAGTGGCCTCCCAATCACTTGGGTTGCACTCTCCATTTGTACTGATCTTTAGTTTTTGATTCTGTGTGAAAGTACTTAATTATATCAATTTTTTTCTGGTACAGTACATAAAACGCTTTTTCCCCAATAGCTTTCAGTCTCAACGACAACTGCAACAACAACAACAACGGCTACTGCAGCCACTGCAACTGTTACTAATACAGTTACTTCTGTTTCGACTGCTACAACAACCACGACAGCAACTACTACTACTACCGCTACTCTTGTATCAGCAGTAACGACCACTGCCACGACCACACAGACAACTACTGCTACTGTGACTACTTCAGTGACCACTACACAGACGATTACCTCTGTTTCAACCACAACTAAGGTAAATATAGAAATGAACATTGTTAAATGCACATTCTCACAAGTTGTGGACTCCTCAGTATTGACAAATCATTAGCTATCCAACATTTAATGAATAGACATTTTCATTAGTCATATTACATTACCTAAAAACCTCAGTCATACAGGGGGTGATGTAGATCTCCTCCCTGTTGCATTCTTGGCTAGGTAAAGAATGCACTACATGGAAATGTAGGAACTGTCTTAGTCTGCATTTTACCCTTCTAAATCTTTAACAATGAACATAAAATGATATTGCAGACATAATTCAAGTGATTATCAGTCTAAACTTGAGTGATTATGAGACGGGACCATTATCCTTTTATTAACTCATTTATAGAACTTATTTTGAATTCATTATCCTGATTTTATAAGAAATTTTGTCCAAAAATCTGCAACATTATGACAAAAGTAGTTTGTTGAAAAATGAAAGTGGACAGTTAATGAAATGTATATCAAACATGAACTCCATAAGGCTATGAAATATATGCTAGATGTTTTAGGTTGCTATCATGAAGATATGTAAGGTCACATTTAAACTCCCTGGAATTTTTTTTTATGTTTCCTTAAACAGACCTCCCTTTTGTGGTGGCAAATTTTACACCTAAAACAAATGCTCTTGAGATGGAAACTATGTCCATGAAGACATGCACATGAGAACAGCATACTGTCCTAAAATGTGTCATGACAAAAGTAAAGTATACTGTAAATTGTAGTGAAGGCATTTTAATTTGATATTAGCAAAGGAAAAGTATCCATCATTCTCTTACTTCAGTGTCATTAATAAAGATAAATTTATTGTGTATTGTGTGTGTGTGATTTTTGCCAGACGTCTACGGTTACTGAGAAGAGCGGCACCACCACAACGACCGTCACTAATGTCAGCACTACAACTACAACCATTACACCCACTCAGACGGTCACCGTTACAGTTTCTACCGTTGAGGGATATGATCCTTGCTACATAGGTAAGCATGTTTAAGAAACAAGAAATACAGTATTTATACCCTTAGGCAAACCATGTGGTAATTCTTGCATGTTTCATTTACAGCTAGTCCCTGGTCAGTTTTTCTAGCAGGGCTTGAAAGTGTTCATGTTAATGTATTGGTTGGTTTAGATTAAACTAGCTTATGCCAGCAAGGTAGTAAAGGCAAGTGCAGTAAGGTGACAGGGATTAACAAGCCTGATGTGAATCTTTGGATGCTTACCAACCAACAGACAGTAGTTATGGTGTAGGTATGCCATGTCTTCAAACTATTCATGAAAGTCTACAAATTTTGTAACTTATTTATACAAGCAAGTGGCAGATGTCTAGCAGTTTATTTATTTAAGCAGGCATTTATGAAGGTCATCATACAGAGTTGATTACTGGTAAGTTAATGGTAAAATTTGATTTTAAAATATTGTGACATTTTGGACTTGAAAGCATCATTTTCCTATGTTTTAATGTGTGATTTAAATTTTTCTGATATTTGTTTCTTTTGCTGTAAAGTTTTATATAACACCAGCACCACACTCATGGGTGCTGTGTTCAGTACCAGCCACAGTGGAATGAATGGTAAAACATAAACAAAGGACAGTAAATATCTTGGTAACAGTAAATTTGCGATAGATTTGAGCATTGAGTTGCATACAAATCGCATTACTGAGACTTAGGATACTGGTATGAAAACTCTGCTCTCAAATACTGTAATGGGTTAAAGTAAAATATGCCAAATTAATCTTCATTCTGTTTGTAGATGTTTTCTAATTCTTAAAAAGGTAAAAGTGAGTGAAAGATGTGTACACGATAAAAACTCATAATTCTTTAATGACATTGACTTCATATGATTGATATTTGTAAGAATAAGAGAGGGTGATAGGGTAAGTTTGTGAGAAGGGGCTAAGATTCTCAGGTATAGGAAGAAATGGAGTGACAAGCGAGTTTTATAGGAGAATGTGAATAGCATTACTGAAATGGATGAAATTATGCTATGCTTGAAAATGCTCAAGTGGAATAAGTTCATGGGTAGTGGTCAAAATACATGAAGGACAGGGTCACTGAGTTAGCGGATGATTCATCCAATGTAGTAAGTTAGTGTAATGAGATCTGTGTGTCAAATTTGTACACTTTCATAGGGCTCTTGTGAAGGATAGCACTCAAGAGGTGAAACTGCAGCAAGGTAAAGTTAAAGAAGTTGTACAGAAGGGATGGAAGAGACGAGATGAAATGGATGAAAAATGAAAGGCAGAAAGTTATGCATCTGGGAAGGAAGGAACAGAGGAAGCCCACAGTGGGATGACACAGCACATTATAATGAAAGGATTAGTAAAGTAAAAGTGAGGTTACATGAAGTGCTGATCAGAACACTAGGGCAAGATGGTGTAGACACGTAAGATTATGGCAAAGGTAGTCAAGCACAATAAAAGAAGGGAAAAACTAAAAATTATTGGTGATCTTGAAAGTGAGCAAGTGCTTCAGGGAGAAAAAATTGTTTAAGGGAAGTGAATGGAGAGAAATTTTAATGATTTTATAATAAAACATGCAAATTAAGAGATACTTTTGCAGAGAACAGCCTTGTGGTGGTGGAGTGAGTATTTTGTAAAATGATTGAATATATGAGGATAGAGGTATGTACATAGCACATTAATGAACCTAGAAGAAATTTATGTTGAAGCTGTAGGGAGAGCTTTGAAAAGTTTTAGGCATGAAGAGCTGAAGGGATTGAAAGGGAGATGCTGTAGTATGGTGGTGATTGTGTGACTGATTAGCTGAGGAGGGCCTCCACGGTACTGCAAATTTGAGGAATGGAAATAATGAAAGCATAACATTGCCCGGTATACCTAGCAGAGACAAGTAATCTTAATAAAAACAATGTGGCTTTTAATAAAGTTGATACAGTGCAATCAGGATGATATATTGTAGGTAATATGTTGTGAACAATTAAAAGTTTTATGATAGATGCCAAATGTGTGGTAGATATAGATAAGAAGGGATTATTTGTGATGTGAGGGTCAGGTAAAGTGGTGTCTTTGAAGTAAGTATCTTAGACGAGGCTGTATCATGTCTTCAAGGATGCTTAATATTTTTATATAAGGAGAGAAGCCAAGTACAAGACTAATTCAGTTGCCAGTTTATAGGATGGAATTATTATTAGAAATAAGCCAGTATTTGTACAGAACAAACCTAACCAATTAACTTGAAAATAAAGTTCACAAAATGGATAACTTTATGTGAATAAATGGAAAATGAATGAAAAAGACAGTAAATGAATTTTAACAGATGACTAAACAGTCAATGTAAAGCATACATTAAATATATGTAAAGCTAACCCAAGGTACTTTACTAAGACAATTGTGCATGGTGCTCAGAAGCAGTATTACACACTCTTTAGACTTGAGAATATCAGTATCAATGCTACTTTCACAAGGACTGCCAGAGATTAACAGAAAAGTAATTGAAGGTTGCTGGTACAGAGTATAGATTCTGATGCTTTGCAGTGTGCACAAGTTCTTGAGGTACTTGTACTAAGGGTAGGCATGGAGGTTCTTTGTTGAAAAAGAGATCATAGAAGGCCAAACAGAATAACTTTTGATGGCTGCCTAAGTTATAGTTACTATTGGTTAGGAAATAGGCCATTACCGCTTCAAGCAATCTTGTCTGAGAAAGATTGAGACTCTTGGAGGCTGTGGACATGCAGGTATGAAAGCAATATTCTAACAATGTGGTAAAATTTTGCAAAGATGAAAAAATGCTTAAGAACATCTTGAGATACATTGGTCACAAGAAGAAAATGGGAGGGTGATTGGTTGAGAAATGTGGATCATTTAAGTCTTTTGAGGAGTAAGCAAAGAGACTTGAGAAATTGGTAGCTGGGGTGTGGAAGAGAAGCTACAGCTAAAAGGCCTTCATATTCATGGAGCACAAAAAAGAATGTCTGAAAAATGTAGGAGTGTATGTAAATAAAACAACTCATATTGAGCAAATTCTTTGTATGTGGTGTTCATACTTGATTTAGTGATGAACATGGAAGTGTTTCTTCTCTTTTTATGTAGGCTATTCATATTTGTTGTAAGGTATGAAAACATGCTTGATACACATTAAAATTTGTATTTACTCATTGCCATCATACACCAAAATACAGTAATAATTAATTCAACCATTTTTATCTTTGTTGTAGACCCCCGTCAAGGCTCCAGTTTACGAAGTGACAGTACACCTAGTAAAGTGAAAACCTCCAGTGGGGCCAAGGGTTGGACATGGTCATCTTAAAGACAGCAAAGAAGTGGGCAATGAGTCAGTAATCACCCCTCTGCAGGATAAACAAGAAGCACCATAGAAAATTATTTGTCAGCTGCGCTGGGACTGGGAAAATACGTTTCTGCGCATAGCAGTCTCCATCAGATGTCACTTAGGGAACTGAAGTTGATTTTGCTGCATGTATGTAAGACTTCGCACCATTCTTTATGGCAAAAACTTCTTATTTGCTTATTTTCAATTTTCTTTTATAACTTGAGGGTAAAAATTAGTCAGTAGTTTTGATAATTAACACCAGTTTGCCTTTGCACAACTGGAATATATGCATATAATTACACGTATTTAGTGGTTTTCCTCTATAAATGTAGCTAGCCAAGATTGGTAGCACAACTGTTATCATCAAAACTTGAAGCAGAGGCATCAAATTTAATCCCACTAATTCCTTTTATATGAAATAGGGGGAAAGGGAAGATAGATACTAAGAGGTTTCAGTGGAAACCTAATACAGTATGGCAGAAGTCTGATTATTCATTATTTTTTATGCAATCCATGCTAAATAACTGAAAATTCCAAATACTGTAACTGGACCCCTACTTTCGTGGTATGTACAATTTTTTGTTCATCAACTAAAAGCCTATTTAATTAATAAATATAACTCCCATTGCCTTTGGTATTATGACCAGTATGTATTCTACATAAAGCAAATTTCCAGGCATATTAACATAAATGCAACCACCACCTAGAACATTCTTATAAAAGAATACTGCAGCATATTGTGGCTACTGTACATATTGAACATGGGTATTACATGTTCATGAAATTAGTGTGGTATGCTCCAGATGATAGTATAGTTTCTTTGCAACATCTCCTTAACCCTTGCTTACATTGCTTTCTGCCCTACACTTTTTATCAAAGTAGTTTGGCCAAAACAGAAACTGATTTTAGTGCAGTATGCACAAGAGTTACTAGGATAAGTGCAGACAACATCAAAGAAGAAAGTTACATTCGGTATTTATATTAGGTGAGGGATTATCATCACAGTAGCCTGCTGAGAGCTGATTTGATGGTAAGGGAAAGAAAGATGAATAGCCAAAAGAATTAAAACATGGAAACTGACAAATGAAGTGAAAATAGGGTATGAAGAGAAATTGTCAGCAAATATGTTTTCAAAAAGTGGCCGGTGGAAACAAATGGAAGGAGCCATACAAAAGACAGCAGTTTTGTTACATGATGTGACAGGGAAGGGTTGTGAAAGGATTGATTATGTTGGAATCAAGATGTATGAAAGGGTGTTGAAGAAATAAGAAGAGAGCCTTCAAGCTCGTGCAGAGGGCAGTTAGAGAAGAGATTTAAGTTGCATGCAGGAAGAAAAGGGAGAAAGGCTGAAGTGGCTGTGGAAAGATGATGAAAATTTGAAATTAGGAAATTATGCTGTGCAAAGATGAAAGTGGAGAAACTTAAGTTGAAGAGTATTGAATAGTAGAAAGATGAAGGCAGTACGTTATTTTGAGAATTATCTTAATACATCAAGATAATGACTACAAACCAGAGGATGTTCATATGAAAGACCAATAGAGAATATAATACTGTATCTGAGTTATTCAAATGTCTCGAGGGAAGGTGAAAAGTATAAAAAGCCTGAGGATGGTCACAAATAACAAGCAGTTTAAAAAGTTAAAAGTAAAGGGTATTGAGATTATGAGTTGACTAGATTATATGAGAAGGGGATGCACTGCAGTGTGAAAATAGTAGAGGAACATGAATGCCACAGCATGCTATGCTATGAAAATATTGGAAGCGAAGGAGGAAGTTAGAAAAATTGTTAATACCATTAATTAACAGTTTAGCTTTTTGCCAGAGAAATGAATAACAGAAGCAGTCTGTAATAAGGCAACTACAGGAATAGTGCAGTGTGAAGAGGAATAGGTTAGGTCACTTATTTGTAGATTTGAAAAGGCATTTTACATAGTACCAAGACAAGCAATCCCTTGGGCACTATGAAAATAGAGCATACCAGAAAGACTCATTGAGGTAATGATGCTATCAGAGTGAAAAGAATGGGTGTATCAGAGGAATGAATACAGATGTTAGTGTTCAGTTATTAACCCTAGGCCCTTTGCTGTTTGTCGTGGTAATGATGGATACAGTACTACAAACGAGTCTAGAAAGGGAGGACTGTAGGCGCTGCTGTAAGTAGATAACCTAGCATTGATGGGAAAATTAGAGGAGGAAGTTGTAGAAATGTTTAAAACACAAAAGGGTGGAAAATAATGATATTTTTATATATTGAAGTGGCCCCTTTAGATGGAAAATGTACTGCAGGTAGTCCCTAAAACATGTACTGTAATTAGAAAAAAAATTGGGCATTGTTTACAAACAGTACTGAAAGAGCAGCGCAAAGTCAGCTCCTCCACATTTTGTCTAAAGCCTTAAATAACCTGTATTTGCATTCATGACTAAGGAAATTTCAGCCACAACTCAGTAGGAAGTCATCAAAAAAAAAAAAGCATTTTACTGAATAACCAAGTTCTTTGTAAATGGCTTATTTTACAGTTTTCAAGGAAACCTCTTAGTTAGGATTGTTTAGCATTGCAAATTTAAGAACCCAGGCATTGAAAAATGTCCAACATTTGCTGGTGTGATATGGTGCCCAGGGGAGAATCTGGATGATTATAATAGACTTTTCTAACTGATTTCCTGTTACTGCATAGTACTTTGTACAAATACTGTAGTGAATTTCAGCTTGAAGGAAGGTAGGTCTTCCTGTTGATTATGAGGCTGTATTCCCACTAAACAACTGTCATACCCATCCTCTTGCCAGTGAACTAGTGAATGGCAGTATTTTTTATGTATCTGTGCCAGTCAGTGTCACCTCTCTAATCCTACCCGTGGGCCAAAAGGTCATTCAGAAATTTAACAGCAGCTATCATGTATCTAGTAAAAAAGCTACTAAATTGTACCCTTTCTATACAGATCTCCAGCGTAATTTCAGCATCAAAGATGCCATTTACATGGCTGCTCTGGCCTGGAATGATATCAGAAGGTTAACATTTCTAGAGCCATGGTGAAAATTGTGGCTTGATAATGTTAAAAAGAATTTGTGGGTTTGGTGCCATGAAGACTTGAAATTACTAATATATACTGAAGGCATTAGTGTCATGAGCAGGCTTACCAAGGAGGATAGTAGAGGGCTGGGTGAAAAAGGATGAAGTATAAGTGATCTCACAACCAACAGGTGAAGAAATTGTCTTGAGACCAGTCTCCAGATACAATAGACCAAGGAGGATGGCAACAAGGATGAATAAGAGGAACAGATGAAAGTGGCATGTTGGACTGGATCTTTGGCATATAATGCTATTTGAGTTGGGTATGAGATGTTTTCAGTATAAAAGCTTGGAGGTCAGGCAGTACCACATGAAGCTAAGCCCTTCCAGGTCGATAGAAGTCTTCATTAAACAGGCCACTATTTATGACCAGTATAGCAGAGTTACAGGATTTTGATTAGTACACATATGTTAAGGAACACCTTATTTGCAATATCAAATGGCAGTAATACTGTAATATATTCAAAGAAAAATAACTTGACTAACAAAAATGTTACAAACATGGAAGGTATGTAAACTGGTTGCATAATAAAATTCTTTTTGGAATTGTTGTGCAGTGGATAGATTATATTGTTTTGGTATTTTATTTTACATAAGAAAACACTTTCATCATAGTATTAGTTGTGATGGCAGTGATATCAACAAACTAAAGGTGCTTATAGGTGACACACAAATTGACAGGGCAGGTGACCTGATTGTTCTGAATTCTTGGTAGTTGGCTACTGACGGTAGGGGAGGAATCCCCGCCATCCAGTTGGTATGCATTCACTTTATCTTTGGCTGCGTCTGAGACGGATGTGTTTCTTTTGTTGCCTGCCATTCAACTTAGATAATTCTTAATTCTTTTTGTTTTTTAATATAATTTTTGTTTTGAGATATTTTGCCTATTTTGAAATAATGCAACAAGTTATTTTCTGTTGCTATTTGTTGTTTTCACTCTTTCTTGCTGCCTACATAGTTATACTACGTAGTTGTTTTCAACTCAGTTTTAGCCTATAGCCTTTCTCTTTAATTCCCTCTCTACCTTGCTTTTGGCTTTTCATACACGCAAACCCAGCTTGGTTTTAGCCTTGGTGTTCGTTCTTTTATTGTTATATATTTTTTCTATTATCCACCCAAGGAGGCGGGCCTGTCTCTTGCCACCAATTCTATTTTTAGATATCTTCTCAACTTTGTTTTATCGAACATCCATATTCTACATCTTTTATCTGTTGATTCTGAAGTGCTTTCTCTATGAACAAGCAGAATTTTTCTTTCGACAAACAATTACTTGGAATGTTGTAATTTTAGTCTTTCAGATGATGCATAGCTTGAGAGGTATTGAGACGAAGGAGGGTTCTCTTGCTACAGTGTAGTGGTTCCATAACTCGTTGTACAAGACCTCTGCTTGCCTTCCAGCATGGATCCCCCCCTCTCCCTTGGCATGAGGAAGAAGCGGAGGTTGATGTTGCAGGACCTTTTTACAGTTTCTGATTTCGGCAAGTCGTCTCTAAACCAGTAGCTGTTGTCTACAGTTCTTGCTTCGTCTTGGGGGGGGGGATTTGGGCATTTCTACGCTCCCTCCCCCTCCTCTTGTTCCTGTTTTGAAGGATGAGAAGTCCCAGAAAGCTTTCTTTAATGAAGTTCTTCACCTCCCTCGCTCTTTTCGTCTTCGTATGCTGCATTGCAGATTCTCCGTCTTCTTTCTTACCTTTCAAGAGACATTTGGTGGAAGAATACATAGTGACTGGAGGAAGATGACTCACTATTGGAGTGACAGCCAACAAGTCGCATTCAGCCAGTCAATTTCAGTTTGGGTGTGTATGCTTTGTTGCTGTGTGTCATAGCTTCAAGAGCTACTTCATCCTTCCCCGGCTTTTGACATTGGGTTTGCAGAAGTCGAACCTTCTCCTTCATCTTTTACTGTAGGCCACAACCATGTCTTCCCTGGACATACCTCCCCTACCATGCATCTGCTGCCAATACTGCTCCCATCCAGATCATCTTTCCCCCTTCCTTATGTTGTCCTTCAGGACACAGACAAACATAACTTCAGTGCCAGAATAGTTCCTAGCATACTTTGACTTCTCTTCCCTACAATTTTCCTTCGAGAACAGTTCCTGGTTGCCGTTTTCAATGATGCTGCTGCAGTTTTATGGAAGTCTAAGTTGAAGATACGCTCTCCAAGGAAGGAAGAATTCATGGCTATGCAATGTTGCACGACCTTGTTTTTTTTGCTTCACATTGTATGAGGAAGAGAGAGGTCCTAGTTAGACAGATGTAGCCTTGCCCTTGCCACAATATTTCACGCCGGTGACTTTTTGACGTTGCTGCAGTTTACCGAACGTCCTTAGCCAAAGATTCGCTCTCCAAAGATGAAGATGCACGATCGTGCAGATGTTGCACTACTGTGTCCTTTCTACAATTGTTGCATGACCGAGATACAACTCTCTTTGGTTGTTTTCGCTGCTTTCTTCCCTCCCCTATCTATGGATATAGACTTGGAGAGTCTTCAGCTTAGCAAGAGTGAGTGTCAAGTATGTGGATATTTCATCATTCCCTCACATTCCTGCTAGGGAACATAGCCTTGGCATGGCATGTCTGGGGCCGTTTCCCCCTCCATGTTCACATGGAGGTTTAGAGAAGAATGAGACGGCTCTTCTGAAAGTTTTCTATTCTGTTTATTTGAAGGTTTTGTAGTGGATAGATTGCTCTTCAGAGAATGTTTCCTGTCACAACAATTGTGTGGACGGTTGGCTGACATCCGTGGGACGTCTGTAACAGCCCACACATTCACGAGATTGTGGTCAAGATCATCATCTCCATAGCACTGCTGAGCAGTGCCTCCACTCTACCTTTCAAGAGAAGTCCCCTGGCGATCAAGATTGAACTTCCGAGAGCGATTCTACCTCCACGGTCGGACAAATGGCGTAGACGATGCTTCCGTGAACATCACTGGTGGGACTTCTGTGAACATCTGAAACACAGCACCCACCCATGTTCGTGTAGAATAGTGGGCATGTCTTAATTTCCCTCCCCACTCACGTCCGTGATTTTGCAGCAATCACGTCTGAGTGAAACTGTGTTCATGCAAGAGGATTTCAACAGCAATCTTCCTAGAGCAGCCAACGTCCGTTTCTGAATGAATTGGATCGTTCTCCCAGACCCTTACAACTGTCGCCGAAAGAGATGTCTAGGAGACATCTTTCGCATCCATGATTCAAGTCTTGGCTTACGACTTTCCGTCGTTTTGCTTGATTTGCTGGGTGATCAACAGTGTATGAGCATTGTTTCTAAGGACCATAAGGCTACTAAGTGCCCGAAGGCCTTTTGCGTTACCAATTAAGGACTTCACCTCCAACTAAGAGTCAACAACTTTGAGTTCTGGTTCAGCCAAGTGGTGCCCAAGAGCCTCATTTCTTTTGACTTTATGTAATGATCAAATGGACGTACTCCACAGCCGTCATGGTGGATGACAATACATTCTGGGCTAGATTTTGTAAGGTCAGGGGCATTGGTCTGCCCATCGCATTCAGGAAGGACCTGTTGGACAGGTACTAAGGACGGGAATGCGGTCACAACAGACCACGTTCGCCTCCTTTTTACTTTCGGGACATTGTGCATAGATCTTTCTGTGGTGGCTGCTCAACAACAGTCATGTAGCTCACCCAGCTCTTAAAGACAGGTGGCATCTCGCCTAAGGTGTATGGCTGCAAAAGAGGGGGTGTGTGTAGGATTGGCCTCTTACCTTATCTTTTATACCCTTCTAGGGACGACTAGCAAGCTGTCACATGCTGGATGGGTGTGCATGCAGGTGTTCTAGATGACTAAGTATCCTGTCTATAATCTAGCTCCTTTTGAATTAATAGATGCAACTCCTACCCTCTGTCTAGCAATGGGAGAGGGGGACTGATAGTGAACAAACCCATTGGTTATCTTCAGTTTTATTGTCCCCGACAATATGGATTCATCCAAGCCTATCTTTGAATCAGTGATGTTACTTTCCATTTATTCGAAAGGGCCAGAAATCTGGCAGTTGAACATCACACTTGTTCAACAGATCAGAAGCATGGGTCTCCTTCCTTTGCTCTTTCATGACCAGGAAAGATGCCCCAGGTGAGGTGAACTACCAGTTAGTTCCGAGTTGCTCAGAATCCTCCCACCAAGAAGTAAGTCTTCCCTGTGTAAAGAACAAGGGTTTGTATAAACTTTTAAAGTAATTTGTATTTTTCCTAACATACAAACCTGAGGTCTTTACATAAATGGCCCACCTCTAGCCACCCTTCATTTTGCTAACTGGGCCAAAAGGTAAAGCGAATGCATACCAACTGGACAGTAAGGATATGGCAGGGATTCCTCCCCTACCGTTGGTAGCCAACTACCAATATCCGCCTTGTTTTTAGTTAAACAGCTGGCTCTAGCTTGTGCTGAAAGTAAATCCCTTATGTAAAGACCTCAGGTTTGTATGTTAGGAAAAATACAGATTGATTAAAAAATTTGTCATATTTAGGGATGGATTTTTTCTTTCAGGGAAACTTATATAATCATAGATTTTGTCAGCTTTTTCCTTCGTGGAGTTAGATGCGAGTTCTATTCACTCTTTTGTCTTGCACTCTTTCTGCTTTAATGCCCATCAGGCCTAAGTCTTCATCTATCCCATTCTTCAACCTTTGTCCTACTTCTTTGATATCTGCTACTCTTCTGACCAACTGTTCCTGTCCAGCTGCAGCATGAATGGAATGGAGACATATCTACACTATTGGTATAAAAATGTACCACTAGTAGAGAGCAAAGGCTTAAGATTGAAACACAAGGCCTGCAGTATTGTACAGAGCAGAAACATGGGTATTGACAAGGGATTGTAGAGATTCATGGCTGGGAAGATTGCATTGCAAATGAGCCTGAAAAAAGACTGAAATCTGATTCGGTTTTTGGACATGACAAATAAGGAATGAGGAGCAGTTGGTGAGAAAAGCAGTAGATATGGAAGTAGTGGAACAAAGGCATAGCACATTCTGAAAAAAGGGGATGGATGAAGACCTAAACCTGAAGGGCAATTGGGTAGACAGAGAAGAGAGAATTAAACTAATTTCATAACTAACCCCATCAACAAAAATGCTGACAAAAAATGTTTATGATATGGTGAATGATCCTAGAAAAGAAATACAAATGTATTCCTTGGATAATTTTAATCTAAATTATCATTTACTTATTACTACCATTCTTTTACATACTGTATTTTGTCTTGGACCAGTATGACAACTCCCTTTAATCTTTGTTATCTTGTCCAACTGTATAGAATTTCTGTCCTGTCATCTACTTTGCTACCTGCTCATTTTTCCCTAACCTTTTTTCTTTTCACTATCCTCTATACTGAATAACTTTCTCAACACAGTATGTTTATTTTCTTAACAGCATTTCCACACCACCTTCCTCATTTGTATTTCTGATTAAACATATCCTGTGCTTTCTTTCTGTAAGGTTCCAGAAAAATAAATGCACAGCAGAATAGTAAAGTACAGTAACACAAATCCATATAAAAACTTGTATTTTGTCAGCACAATTTGGCATTTCTTTTGTCGACTCCCACTTTAACATAATAATTTGCATTAATTTTTGCCAAACTTCTGCTTGTTGTTACAGTTCAGTGTTAATGCCTATGGTATTCTGTTAATTTAGGCTTCTCCTTTCTTTAGTGTGTATTGAGAATACAGTATACTAGTGATACAGTCAAAATACATCCTGCTATACTAGTAAAGAAGTGTCATTAAGTTTGGTAAAAAGTAAAAACAATGTTACATAAAATAAAGGAACTAAAACATGCATGAAAAACTAAAAGCAGTAACAGCCACACAAATACAGGAAGGGAATGTTTAGATAAAATATACATATATTTATATTTAGAATAAACTGCTCTAGCTACAGACCTTCTCTAAAATGTTTTACAAAGTATACTTACAGTTGACTTTGAAAACAAGTATATAAACTGTATCAACCAGGATAAACTAAAACTCTTACATGTTTCCCACTGATTTGTAATTCTCTTCATAATCATAAATATAATACTTTAGCAAATTACAGACATTCATGCAGGAAAACTTCCACAAGCATATCATGTATTGCACAAATTCTTTGAGGAAATATTGTCACACACAAAGATGACAAAAGAAGGGGATATAACAGGTACATGTAGAAAAACAATAGCATGATAAGAAGGCAAAATGTATTGCATAAGAGCAAATGCATAAAATAGTTTCTAATTTCCCTATACTCCCAATATACTAGACCATGGCACAATTTTTTGTCTTTAAGAAGCTTCACAAAGTTCTGCCATATAAGATTTATTTTCTAAATACTTATTTCTCCATTATTTAGTTTTTACTGCCACTGGCACGGAAGTAAATGCTATATAATGGAGGGGTAAGGTTCATTTCAAAAACTAACTTCCACTGATAAAATAAAATTCATATTCTTATAATAGGTCATACTTAAAACCTTGACTTCATTGAAATGGTTTAATCCTATGCCTTTCATCTTTCTAAGCCTACCTTATACTTGAATTATATAGACTATATATATACAGTACTGGGAAATTGTTGTGTGACATAAGACTGATGATATCAAAGCAGATATTTTGTTAAGAAGGGTTATATACAAGAATACATATATACTGTACAGTAACAAACTTATACTTTTTGTTTCAATGAAATTTTAAAAATTACTCCTCCTTAGTGAAGATTCCAGTTTTACCCAAGTAAATAAACATTTTTTTCTATCATCACAGTGGCTTCAAAACTAATTAGACCCATGTATTTCATTTTAATGAAGCTCTGCAGTGTGAGTTTATCCATGCAACTCTAGATCACTTGTTAACATACAACAGAAATTAGGAGGACCTTTTCTCTTAATAGCCAGCATTTTACCCTTCAACACATAAATTTTACCTTCTATTTGTGTAAAATATATGGCACACTGCATGTTACAGAGTAATAGTATTATATATGTATATTTTAGACACAGGAGACAAGCTGGGATAAATGAGGGTAGGCGTAAGGCAAGGCATCCAGCTGTAAAATTCAGCCTGAACCAAATATGACCGTGGACTTTCACCAGAAATCGGTAGTGCGAAGGCATCAACTGAAGGCAATGTGCAGGGGCCTCACTTGCCCTGTGATAAATGGGCAAGGGCTATGGGTAACGGGCACCCTTAGTTAAAGAAGCGAGCCCAAAGGAGAGGAGGGAGGAGTTAAAGAAGGCACTAAAGAGAAATGGTAAAGCAATAGGACCAGAAGGAATTCCTGCAGAAGTGTGGAAGAGGCTGGGAGAAGAAGGAATGGACATCCTGTGTGACCTACTAAGAAAATATGCAGAAAGAATGGAGAGAAAGCTTTATTGTGCCAATCTGTAAAGAGAGGGTGACATCCAAGATTGTGAAAATTACAGAGGGATAAAGCTATTGTCTCACACCATGAAAATATTGGAAAGAATAATGGATCAAAAGGGTTAGTGAAGAAACATCTGTAAGTGAAGAACAGTTCGGTTTCATGCCAGGATGAAGAACGACAGATGATAGAAAAACACAGGGAAAAGTAGAAAGGACTGCATAATGGAAAAACACAGGGAAAAGCAGAAAGAACTGCAAAAAGTATTCACAGACATGGAAAAGGCATATGGTAGAATCCCATGCCAAGAGATCTGGAGGTTTATGTGAGCAAAGGAAAAACCAGAGTAGTATGTGAGGTTGGTTCAAGATATGTATGGAACAAAAATGCAGGTTAGAAGCAGTGTTAGGTGAACGGAATGTATACCAGTAAGAGTTGGTTTACACCAGGGGTCTGCTTCAAATCCATATCTTTTTGACCTGATTATGGATGTGTTATCTTAAGCAATAAGAGATCAACCCTCTTGGTGCATGCTGTTTGCTGATGACAGTGTTATGCAGCACCAACAGAGGGGTAGCGTGGTCAAAACTACAGCAATGGAGGAAAGTACTGGAAGACGGAGGATTAAAGATCAGCAGAAAGACGGAATACCTAGGGTTCAATGAAGACCAAGACTAGAGCTGTTAATCAGCTCAGTGGTCTGGTTAAACTAAGGTATACTTTAACTTTCTGAGATTAGTACAGAAGGAACAGGGTAGAAAAATTTAGGTATTTTGGTTCAACAATAGCAGGTGATGGAAATTTGGATGCAGAAATAACACACTGCAGGCTGGATGGAGAAATTGGAGAAAGATCTCAGAATCAACATAAAGGTAGTGTATAAGACAGTTGTGAGACCAGCAATGATATATGGAGCTGAAACATGGCAGTAAAGCAAGCACAAGAGAAGAAATTGGATGCAGTAGAGATGAAAATGCTTAGATAGGTGTGTGGAGTGACAAAAATGGACAGGATCAAGAGGGAAAGAATAAGGGAACTACTACAGTTGTAGAACTATCAAAGAAGGCACAGGAAAGAAGACTGCAATAGTACTGGCCATGTGATGAAACATATGTAAGGAGAAAAGTGATAAGATGTAGGTGCCAAATGGGAGGGAGAAGAAGACTGAAGCGGAGGTGGTTGGAAGTCAAGGAAGATCTGAGAGACAAACAATTGTCGAAGGACGATGTGTATGACTGAACCAGGTGGAAGAAAGCTGTTGGAAACATAGCCCCACATAGAAGTGGGAAAAGATGCAGAAAGATAAGGTATCTTAGATATCCCATGAATATCAATACCTATTTCATTCCAACTAAGTGGTTTAGAACAGAGCCCTTGTAAAGCAAAGGTCAAATCCCACCTGGGACAGTTTTTTTTTATTGTGCTATAATTAGATACATACTCCAGTGTCTCAGTTAATTCCATTAGAATATTTGACAACAATGCAATGTCTTGAATTTTATCCCATAATTCTGTACTCAATATTTTTCAGCTACATAAGCACCTGTTCCTGAATGCCTTTGCAAGTAGGTAAAATCATAAATGGCATTGTTTACTATAACCTACAGAATTAGAATAAAAAAATTTTCCACAAAATTCATCAAACACTGCCTGTGAAACATAACTGCAAACTTACGTTATGTAAAGTCCAACACAAGATTTCCAGTGTTTAAAAGACCATGAGCATAAATGAACTTCTTGAAAAAACCAATTATGTTTAAAATGATAGAAAATCTCATTATTAATCATGTAATGTTGTCCAATGAACCTTCTAGCAAACAATCATGCCCATCAATTTATGAACTACAGCAATATGGCCATTAGTCTTGGTGCCTCAAGAAAAATTACATTTACCATACTTGTCTCCTGAAAACTATGGTCTGTACTAATGTTTCAGCAATAAGATAGCTTTTTCTTGCATGGATACACTCACCTGTGTAGTTCCACAAAATTATGCTGTGATTTACAGAAATTATTAGCACTAAAGGATAGTTAAAGGAACTTAAGTTTGCATTATATGCCAGAGAGCTGTAGGGCAATTGAAGGAAAAACTGACCCAAACTTACACAATGCAATGACCTCTTAAAATGTCAAAGCCATACCAAAGTTCAGTCCTTCTATAACCTCAATGTTCGACGTCTTCTGAGTGAAGTGAACGAGGAAAACTTCATGAGATTCTTAAATCTGAGACTTCGGTTCTCTGTCTTCTCCACTGCCTCCTGAGGAAACCGTTCTTTATATACTTCTGGATAAAGAGATTTGAACTGCAAGGAAGCATAATAATATTAGTGTATAATACAATGGCTCCTGTGTATGCACTGATGAAATAAAAAATACATTACATTTCATTTATCAGAGTAAAACCATGTAACCTTTTAAGAACTAACCGTGTCACTTATGAAACTTTACATTGTTAACATGTTGCCTTGTTTTTTATTGCAAGAACATGAATTCTTCCATCAATCTTTGATCATTCTAAAGAATAGTTGGAAATATTAGTCATCAAGCTAAATTAATTAACCAGCTAATACGCCAGATAAGTTCACTGGCAACTCCTAATTAATTGTGAAGGGAATTTACCAGATTTTGAAACTTGAAACCCTCCTCTCAAAATATGAACTTGAATGTCAAAGAAATGAGGGAGATAAGGCAAAATTTCGGAAACAAACTTGAAATTTAGCTTAAGCATGATACAGGAACTGTTTTTTCCAGATGACAACTCATTCAATTTTGGCATTACTAAACTGTATTAGATTTTTTTAAAGACTTTGGATAAAAAAAAGAAAGGAAAAAAAAGGCATACATCAAACACCAAAAGGAATACAGTAATACTTCAGTCTAACAGATTTTTGTACTTTTCAGCTACATTATTATTGTTATTTTCTGTTATGCTGCTATTTTAGATGTGATCTATTTTTAAATAAATCTCGTCAACTGAATGTTAGGTGTAAGGTACAGATTGGTGGATGTTAAGACTGTGTAATTGCTCTTAACTGTAAGGTATCTATGATGTATTCAAGTGCAGTGCATAATGTAGGGTCCTTGTTACTCAGCAGACTTTGTTACTTATCAGAAAGCCAGACCCCAAAGCATCTGATTTTTTTTGCTATTCTAAGGTGTTCAAAAAAGGGATTTTGACAAAGGAAAAATCTATTTCTGGGGGAAGACCTGTGTCACCCAGTGAAATTGGTTCCATTTAGCACATTTCTAGGTATAAGAATTGCTACATATACCAGAGAAAAAGCTATCTAGAATGCTGAGTTACTACCCCCAGTTTGCTCATCTTAAACAGATGTCGATATACACAAGGGGTGAGCTATTACCACTACCACAGGCCTTCGTCCAACAGACTTCTCAATTCTCAAAGTCCCAAATTGGATGGGCCGTTACACACCTGTAATCAAGAATACTCACCCGCTCGCAAACTAGGCGTCATCACGAGACTGACACGTCATCCCAAAATTAGCACCCACCAAGCTGAGTGTATCACCCGGGTGGGAAAAAAACGAGGGATGGGTCACTGGGTGACACAGGTCTTCCCCAAGAAATAGATTTTTCCTTTGTCAAAATCCCTTTTCTGGGTTCGACCTGTGTCAGCCAGTTAAATAGTGACAGAGAATTAGCCATACGAGAGCTTGGTGGGCCGCCTCAAAGAATACACAACGGATCTAAATAAAACTTTTAGAGAAAACTTCACTGTGTTTTAATACTGACAATTCAAAATGTTATCCACAAAACCAAAATTCAGAGGCACACAGATAAAAAATTCAGAAATTTATAATATTAATCCAACCAGGATACTTAAGGTTAACAAAAATAAATGACAATGAGGCAATTGTGGAAAATGAATGGGCTAGGCTAAGGGGCAGAACTGACCCAAGGTTAGATGCAGGGTAAGCAGGTGAGACAGGAAGGCTAGGGACTAAACTCACAGGTAAAAAAGGGGGTGGAGGGAACAGTCATGAATTAAACTTGAGTTGGACCAGGAAGGACAACATTACCCGCAGCAACTGTGGAAAATTTAAGAGCCTCTAAAGATCTAAGATAGTGGCGTTTAAATACTTTTGGTGATTTCCAACCAGTATACTTCTTAAGATCATCAAAATTCATATAATGAAAAAAGTTAGATGAAGTGGCCATCGCTTCTAACATCATGGACCAGGTACTGATTCGGATTTGCTTGTTTAATAAAATAAAGAATTTGTTGTCTGATGGCTTTGAGTGAAATATTGCCTCCACTTTCCCTAACAAAAAGGGGACCTGAAGTTCTATTAGACGTCCTATCTAAATAAGCCCTTAAAGCACTGACTGGGCATAAGGATAAATCTTGTGGGAGAGGAACAATCTTCCAAGGAGACCACCTATTCTGCGGGTCTTCGTTCTTTGCTAAAAAACTGGGGTCTGGGGACAACAGAACTTCACCCGACGGGAGGAAATCAACATGATTAGGTTCTCTTCAAAGAGCAGACAGTTCAGAAATTCTAGCACCTGAGGCTAGACTTACTAAGAATAGTGTTTTCATTAACAGACTCGGGTATGAACACAAAAAATTATCAGTGTCTGATGCCAATTTAAGTACATCATTTAAGTACCAGGAGACCGTGTGTGAACGGGTTACTGGTCTAAGGCGCGCACATGCTTTAGGAATTGATGAAAAATACGAGTCTGAAAGATTAATATTAAAACCATGTAAAAATATTCTTTTTAAAGCAGATTTTGTTGTAGTAACGGTACTAGTGGCCAATCCTTTCTCGAACAATGATCTGAAGAAAGAGATTGCTAGGTTTGTGGTCATTTCATGAGCACTGGATTCCCTCAAAAACAAAGCTAATTTCCTAACTGCAGAGTCATACTGTCTGAGGGTAGATTCTCTTTTATCAGATTCTATGAATAATGTATTAAGAGGGTCAATGTTAGCGTCTTTATGCACTGCATATTTCATGAAGTCCATAAAGCCAGGGCACTGAGAATTCTTAAGGAAGCTGACACAATCCGAGTTTGTACTACTTGTGTCAACTGTGGGTTGGGAATACGTCTGGGAGTGAGCTTCAATTCTAGGAGTAAAGGAAACCAACTGCTCTTTGGCCAGTTGGGTGCCACTAGTGCTACTTGGCCTCTGAATGATCTCAGCTTGTGTAAAACTTTCATCAACAAATTTATTGGGGGAAACAGATAGATCCTTTGCCACCTGTTCCAATCGATTGACATTGCATCTGTGGAATAAGCCAGAGGGTCCAGATTGGGAGCCACGTAACACGGAAGTTTGTGGTTGCTCTCTGTGGCAAACAGGTCTACCTGGAGACCCGGTACCTGAAGGCAAATTCACCCGAACGACTTCCTGTCCAAAGACCACTCCGACTCTAGTGGGGTTGTCCTGGACAGTGAGTCTGCAATGACATTTCGGACACCTGCCAGATGGGTGGCTGACAGATGCCAACAATGTTTCCTTGCTAGGGAGAAAATTGCGATCATCACTTGACTGATATGGCCCGACCTGGAGCCTCCTCTGTTCAGGCAATGTACTATAACTGCATTGTCTAGCACCAGCCTGATGTGAATCTGTCTGGCTGGTCGAAGTTTCTTTAACGTTAGGAACACCGCCATTGCCTCTAGGATGTTTATATGGAACTGGTGGAACACTGTCGACCACGTTCCTTGGACTTTCTCGTGTTGGGAATACCCGCCCCCAACCGCTCAGGGAGGCGTCTGTATGGACCACTGTCGACCATGGTCGAAGCCTTTTCCTCAATATCTGGGGGATCAGAGAAAGTTTGTCTCTGCTCCGCCTGTTGGCTCGTTTTCGCCATACTCTGTTTATGTCTTTCAGTTTGGTTTTCAGAAGCAAGTCTGTTACTGAAGCAAACTGAAGGGAGCCGAGAATCCTTTCCTGGGTACGACGAGAGGCATGTTTGTTTCTGAGGAACTGTCTGGTAGCTTTGGCTATTTCTTTCCTCTTGACTGGTGGTAGTGACAGTTTGTGAGTGCTGAGGTCCCAATGAATCCCTAGCCACTGGAATTGAGCTGCTGGAACTAAGCGTGATTTCTTTCTGTTTATTTGGAAACCGAGGTACTACAAGAAATTGATGACTATATGGGTTGCTCTTTGACACTCTTTGGCACTGGGTGCCCAAATTATCCAATCGTCCAGATACGCAGCCAACATGATCCCTTGGGACCGCAGCTCTTGGACTACTGTCTCTGCCAGTTTGGTAAAAATTCAGGGTGCGATGTTGAGCCCGAATGGCATGACTCTGAAGGAGTAGGCTTGCTTTCCTAGTCTGAATCCCAGGTAAGGGGAGAAGTTTCTCGCAATCGGGACGTCATAATATGCGTCTGTAAGATCTATAGAGGTGGTGACAGCCCCACGAGGAAGTAGGGTCCATACCTGCGAGATTGTAAGCATGCGGAATTTGTCGCATTGAATGAATGAATTGAGGTGGGACAGATCCAGAATTACTCTCCACTTGTCTGAGTCCTTCTTCGGAACACTGAACAGACGGCCTTGAAATTTCAAGTGTCTGACTTTCCTTATTGCATTCTTCTGCAGGAGTTCTTTTGCAAAGTCCTGTAAGTCTTGGGATGGGTGTTGAAGGAACCTGACTGGTGGAGGAGGCCTCTTGCACCTGCTCCAACCCAGGCATTTCGAGACTATGCTGTGGGCCCACGGGCTGAAGGTCCAACGGTCCCTGAAGAGATACAATCTCCCTCCTACCTGGGGTGTCTCATTGATTAGGGGAAGTCCTACTACCCCTGGTCCCGCGACCTCCCCTTCCTCGTGAGAGGGACCTGGACATTGCTCTACCTCTGCTTCCTCTCGCATACCTGTTATAGCCTCGAAATGTCCCAGAGCTCTCAAACAAGGCGTTGAAAGCTGGGGACGTCACGAAAGTTGGTGCAGCAGAAGCATGTTGATTCGGTTGCACCAAAACAAACTGCTGTTGGGGGTGCGCCTTAGATGTGGAGGGCTGACCGACCTGTGAGACTGGGACAGCCTGAAGCACAGTCGGAGCTTGAGGTCTCTTAAAGCCCTGGAACCTCCTGAACCTTTTTCCTTTAGGCTGAGGTCCGGAGGTCTCAGAAAACTTCCTCTTAAAAGGAAGGCCCCAACGAGAACAGAGACTCTGGTTGGCTCTGGTAGCTTCTGCCATAAAATTATTGACCTCATCCTCTGGAAAGAGATTAGGTCCCCAGATACAACTTTTTATTAGCCTATTAGGTTCATGTCTGATGGTGGTCTCCGTAAAGATGTGTTTTCTGCAATTTTGTCTGGCTACTACAAAGTCATAAAGATCTGACTGGAAGGAAGCCAGAAATGACTTTGTAACCACCTGAAACAAGGGCTCGTCATGGTAGGCTAAAACTGTTACTTCTGACATGGTGACTGAGTGCAGGGAACGACTTAACCTGCATCTGGCCTCAAATTCTGCTTTGAGCAGAGCTTCCGGAATTCTAGGAAACTGCTCACTGAACAGGGCGGAGGCACACTCGGGATCGAGTTTCCCCACCGTAAAAGTTGTCGGAGCTCCCAACCAACACTCTGAATCTCCGGGGAAAAGGAGAGAAGTGGAATCCGTTTCCCGGAGCTGACGCATAGGCTTGCCATCCAATCCCGCTTGAATGGTCAACTCCGCAATTTTAGTAGTGCAAGGAGTCGGAATGGCATCACCAGTAGAGAACATCGTGAAAGTCCCTTTGAAAGGGGTAAGTTTAGTGTTCTCACACTCCCAACTCGTGAGAGCGCGCAACAGGGTGGATTGAGCTTGATCCTTTGGGAAAATAACTGTCTCCTTAGGGACCTTATCAGACCTAACCCAGGCTTCTTCCGTCAACCTGGCAAAACCTGGATAGGGGGGAACTAAGTCGGCTGGAAAGAACTCCAGTTCCTCCAGACGACGGGTGCCTAAACCCGATGGTCAAAGTGTCATTATGCAAAGGGGCATGTAAGGCCAGGCGCCACGGGTTTCCTTTATCAAAGGGAGGCAGTTTGGAGGCATCCGGGACAACATGGGACTGATCGCTGCTCGGATTGGATGAACCGGAAAGCAAACTCTCTGGGCCTGCACCTTCTCTGTCAATGATTGCATAGATTCTCCGGAAGACCGCAGGCTTGTAGCCATATCATTAAGCCTAGCTTCCACTTTAGAGTCGATCTTTTGCATCAAAAGATCGACAAAGGCCCTCAGAATTAAAGTCAGGTAGAGACTTAGATTTTGAAATTCTGGATCTCGACCCCTTATGAGGGGAGCAGCCTTTATTATTGGCGCCACCGGTTTGGGAGCCGGAGACGAATGAGAGGAGCTGGCGGATTAGACCTTTGAGGTTTAGGAGGTTTTGGAGAATCCTTCTTTTCTGTGATTTTACCTTGGGCATAACAGATTGAGATCTGTCCCCAAGGTTAGCTGATTCAAAGGAATCCCTGGAAGGAAGAGGAAGAAGAAGACGGTGAATTAAGAAAGGGATTATTCAAACCAACCCCGCCTGTCTCACTTACCACCCTACCTTCAACCTGATGGACATCAACTTCGACAATCATGGGTTCCGAATGTAGATTAATAGCCGCCACCTCTTTCGCCACCTCTCCGCACAGGGCGTCGTCTTGGGAGGGTTGCGTATCCAGCCGGATCTTTTCAATGATAGGGGCGGCTAAGTCCTTCGGTAAAGCGGCGGAGATCTGGGCACCAGGGTAGAGGAGATTACATATCTCCTCCGAAAGCACGTAAGGTTTGCCGGCTGCGACATTCCTCCCGAATCCGCCCACCCAGGACTTCAGAGACGACAGCGCTGCTGAGAGGATTATTGGTTTAGCCTGGAAGAGAAGGTAGGATTAATTGAAAATCCCTTCTCAAAGAAAGTTACTATAAGAGGTAATAACATCGAAAGAGACTACAGATTAGCCGACTCTCGACACTTACCGACTCATCGGACGCCAGTCCGTAAAGGGCGTAACAAATTTCGCAGCCTTCTGGGTGCCAAACAACTCCATCCCAACATGAACTGCGCAGCTAGAGTGCGGCGGCACACTTCATGACGAGCGATTGCTGGAGAATGGCCGAGCACCCCAGTTCTTCACAATTACCATCTGTAAGCAGAATGATGGTAAATGAGTATCATTAGAACAGCGCTACTGGAATAAGACCGTGACGAGAGAAATTCTTAATAGCATAAAATTAATACAAGGAAAACAAGGCAAAACCCTCCGGAATTCCGGCAGAAAAGTAAATTACTGCTAAAAATGACGAATGTTTTAAATTAAATCATAAATAAAATAAAGGGGCGTTATGATACTCGCAATAATAGTCACTGAATTTCGCTGTATTTACATTTATGGGAACGAAGTCACCATGGCGGAGTAGGGGGAAAAGATATGGCTCCCCAACAACCGCAGTTCATACCACTGCAGTGATAAGAACAGCGAAAAACAGGACTAGACCGGCGGAGATGAATGGTAATTACCCCATATGTTATCATGCATGCCCGGGACAATGTTCGACACACATGCTGCCAACCAGTAAAACGTTGGGAGCGAGCCAGCAAAACACCGTCTGGATGGAAAAAAGGAGTAAGTGACGGAGACCTGGCGGAACAACGACCGGTCGAGTGGGTAGCACCCTCCAGACGCTGAATATACCACCTAAGGGGGCAAACAAAAGTGAGCGGCTACCCTCCCCATACAGGGATAACGCACAGGTGACGTCACAAATCAGATGACGATAACTGAGCTGCATACACGAGAGAAGTAAGGGACCGTAGCCTACTCTCCAAAACCCAAGCTCTTTGGACTAGATCTGGAGGCCAGTGGGGTATGCCACTGGAATGGGGAGAGAAGGACCTAGGTCCTAGCTCAGCCAGCCACACGAGACTAGAACAAACTGGGTAGGAGGAAAAAGTGAGGATTTCTCACGCTACAGGAACTCGTAAACAGGGCAAACCTAACCTCCAAAGCCTAATGGCTGAACGGGAGATTAAGGTAGCCTAACATGTAAGAGCACAGCTACGTCTAGCCTAAGTAGATAGGCTAAAAAGCTACCTCTAAAGATAACAATACAAAAACAGACACAATATAAAACATTCGAAAGGGGAGCCTGAAGGATAAACATATCTAAATACGCATATAAAAACATAAGCGATTGACGAAAAGACAGGCCAAGAATATGCGCAGCATCAGAGGCATGAGGATACCGTCACGGTATCAAATGGCCGCCTGGGCCTTAAAACGAATGCAAAACTTAATCTAAAAATATATATGTCATCCTGCCTTGTATAAAACAGCTAACATCATGAATAAATACTTTACACCAACGAGTAAATTTTAAGCTGGAGGGGAAGAGAAACTGATAAAAGGGACCCAAATTCTATTGTCAAAAATGGGAGACCCATAGCCTACATGATAGTGGATAGGCAAAAACACGATCTCGGCCCCAACCAGCAACACAATACAAAAATAAATTCTCCACACAAGCTCCAAACTATATGGAAAAAAAAAAAAAAAAAAAAAAAAAAAAAAAAAAAAAAAAAAAAAAAAGGAGAATAACAGATAATATAAAAAACGTTGAGATTGAAGATCAAAACTGTGAGAGGCAAACATAAAGCATACGCTGCATATGACGCAGCGCTGCAAAACGCTAAGAAAAAACTTCGTAAAACCAAAATTAAATTGCCTCAAAGACCAACAATCCAACCGGAATTAGATGGTGAGAAAATCTCGGTGGAAGACATGAGCTGCCAAAAAAGGGAAAAACAATCACACACAAAATAAACGTGTTTACGCGGGTAGTGCTAAAATTTGAATGACGTGTCACTCTCGTGATGACGCCTAGTTTGCGAGTGGGTGAGTATTCTTGGTTACAGGTGTGTAACGGCCCATCCAATTTGTGATTTTGAGAATTGAGAAGTCTGTTGGACGAAGGCCTGTGGTAGTGGTAATAGCTCATCCCTTGTGTATATCGACATCTGTTTAAGATGAGCGAACTGGGGGTAGTAACCCCAGCATTCTAGATAGCTTTTTTCTCTGGTATATGTAGCAATTCTTATACCTAGAAATGTGCTAAATGGAACCAATTTCACTGGCTGACACAGGTCGAACCCAGAAATTAAATTATTTAATATTACGGTGACAACATTTGGTATTATGTTATATACCTGGATTTGATAGCAAAGAGCAACCAAGCTAAGTCTGAGCTAGTAAAATATGAAATTAAGATGCAAATAGAAAATTAACAGTATATACAAAACCATTTTAGTATATGTGGCACCAAGCATTCAGAATATAGATCAGTCCTTCCACTTATTTCCAAGATCTGGAAATCTAACTCACAGGAACAATTATTGTCAATATATTTTATCACCCAGTGGCTCATTTACCTTCTTATAGCATATGAAAATAGAGCACATTAAAGACAGCCTCTTGGTGATCCCTCAAATTGGGTACTCACAACCAGATGTGAGGGCCATCTGTTTATAATGCAACCAAGTCTATAAATCAGTACAACATGTTGTCACCTTCATTTCTCAATATTCCTAGACAACCTTCAGTCATCAATCTTCAGTAATCAAGGGGAAGGGTGAGTACTGTATATGCATTAGACTACCTAGCTCTAATAAGCATTGCAAACAGCTTCTTCTTAATTCTGCTGATGAAGGAATAACCCATAAGCATAACCAGGAACAGATACACAAATGGTTCAGTAGAAAGTAAGAAAAAACCACTTACAGAATCCAGTAAAGGTGAAATGTTGCCATGTCTGAAAATAACTCAAATTCAAGAAGTAGATAACCCTCATCAATATAATTCACAATACCTGGGATGAACTCTTAACATTATATGTTATGAGGCGTTATTCACCAAGTAACCTTTATCTCAAAACAAACTCGTACAATTACTGTAATCAACGAGACTACAAACCTATCCTTGCCAATTCTTTGGTGACCATGTTGATGGTCCTCTACACCTTTTCTATTGCCTGGTTTCAGTTTCAAAGAAGTTTTTCATCCATATCTTAACTTCATATCAGATTTCCTTCCAGTGAATTTTATTTTGTCATACAGACAACTAGCCTATCCTAAGTTACTAAAATTTCTCAGTTATCCAGCATACCTAATTCCCAAGGCATCTAGATAAAATACTTAACTGTAGTAAATGAAAAATCAAAGTACTTGTTCCACAGCAAACCTACCACCATATTTACATTAGCCCGTATTCCAGTTTTAAAAGACTTGTCTGTTGGATAGGTGCCAGAACCATGCATTAGCCTCATTGAATCCTATGTTCTAGACATAAGTCTAACTTTTTGGGTCTAAAATGCTTTGTGTTTCTGAACTTGCCATTCTTATATTTCTATCTACTAATTACACTAATAACTATTGCAATTTATTCATGTCTATTTCACCTATCATTAATTGATAAGTAAGTCATAAATTTCTCTTTCTGTAGATTCTCTTTCCAGTAGACGGTTTTTCACATAGCTGTGCCATGCATACCAGTAGACAGTTTTTGTCACATCGCTGTGCCATACTGGAGGGTACTTTATGAATGAATGAGAAGAAATGAATGAATGAGAAGAAAAGTACTGTAATTATAGTTTATAATTTTTTTCTAGAAGAAAAAACTGTCTTCAGTTGACCATTATAATGATTTCTAGTTTATAGTACTTAAATTGTAGACTCAGGTAAACAAATGATTAATGAGTGTTAAGACTATTTAAAGTGAGTGCCCATTGCATTTTTGCTAACACTACTTCATTACTCATGTCTATGTATCAGTAATGTTTATATGTGATGTGGTAGGTTAAATTTGGGTTTGTGTGATGAAAGACGGTTTGTGTGAATTGACTGTTCCGTTTTTGTTGTTGTGATGTTTTTTATTATGTTTATTTTGTGTTTTTGTTATGAATGTCTGATGTAAGTTTTCATGTTTTTCTTTTTTTACTTGCAGTTTGCTTGAGAGTGGTAGGGTAGAGTAGACTCCCCTTCACCTTAATGCCCATAGTGCTTGGATTGAGAGAACCTGGTTGAGAAACAGTGAAGGAAACAAGGCCTTTATTTCCCTCCTGAATGCTTGCCATGCTTTGCAGCAGCAAGTATTATTTACAAATTAGTTGTGTGAACCAGAGGCTGACTTATTCAAGTCTGCAGTAGAAAATGTTAATACAAGACACTATAAACTGATTGGTATAGATTTGTTCCAAGGAAACGAAAAAAAACATTGAGAGAGGAATCACAGTGTGAATCAGGTTACAGTGAAGTTGTGTACAGAATACTACTTGAAGAAAAGCATGTTTGGTTCTCAAATGATCTTTGTAGGACAATCCCAAGTAGACTTTGAAGACTGATCTTTCAAGCATTGGATGTGTTTCCATTTTGAGGATTAAGAAATAAAATTAGATTAGGTTCTTAAAATTATTGGGCAAAAACTATAAGAAGTTAGGTTAAGGAACTAAGGATAGGTTTTGGTGATCTATAGTATTAAGTTAGGCTAAGTTTAAGTATAGGAAGATTGTTTTGGTAAGTATTAAGAGTAAGTAGGAAATAAGTGTAATGTTAAGGAAATAAATTAGGTTAAGGAAAATCAGAGTTTAATTTACAAAACCCTTCAAAACTGTTCCCAATATACTGCCCCAATTGTGTACTATAAAAAGCCCCTACAGTGTATTTAATGTTTTGAGGAGTAAGACTTCCATTTTCTTTGCTTAAATGTTGCCTCTCTTATGATGGTAACATGAACTACTTAATGAGTGGTATGCTAGTTAATTGTGGTTAGAAGTTAATATCAATCTGGTGCTTGGCTAGCTTTACATTGGTATATACATTACAATTAATCAAAATATTTGATTGTTATTTGATTTAATCTATATTTTGGCCAATTTTATCTCACTCATATGAAGCTGATTATCTAAGGACTCAATAATCAAAGAAAGTACGGTATACTATCTATTTCTCTACTTGGATTAATTGCATTTTTTCTTGTGAAAGTTTATTTATACATGTAGTTTGTATTCTACTTTATTATTTTACCTTTTACTGCTAAGTCCGTTTCAGTGACGTTTCTAACAAAAAAGGTGAAATGCAGTAGACCATTATTAAGTTTTGGTGTTTTGTTGAAACCTAATCATTGCTTCTTTCATACAAAATCATGCCTTGTGAGGGAACCCAACAGAAAGAGACAATACTTCTTTTGCTAAACAACAATTTTCAAATCCTTTTCAGGTACACGAGTATCTGGGTAAATGATCACAAAATAGCCTTTGGGCCACAACAATTATCATCAATGAGCTTTAGGTTCCATTGTTACTCTCAATGCCATGAGATTTAAGTCAGATCCTAGGTATCTGTCACTACGTAGGGAGTTTTCTTTGGCAGCCCATTTTTCTTGTCAAATTACTTGCCTAAATTGTAATTCCGTCTAGTGTACATGATGGTTGGTGTTGAAGCAAATGTAATTTATTTTAATAAAATAAATTTTTTTAAAAACAGAATCATCATTTACACCTCACAACCCTACCGATTTCTTGTAGCTATACGTCCTTACCTGCCTGGAATTCAAGAATCTGTGGGGTGCATGTACAGCACTGCTAACCATGCAGATGATCTTGTAAAGCAGGAATGAGGCATCTTGATTCTTGATAACCATGAATGTGGGATAATGTAAATGGTGGTTTGTATTGAAAAATGACAGCTCCTCGTCCTGACAAGCAAGTGTTTAAGAATCTAACTCATTGACCTAAGCCACTGGTCTGAGCTCCACTAAAGAGTCTGACAAATGCCAGATACAATTTTTAATTATCCCACTATACCTACTTTCCCTGTTTAGAACTGGAACTGTAGTCTTTTCAAACACCACAGCAATCATGCCTTGTACACTAAAGGCCTTTTTTTCAACACATCCTTATATAAATTAACGAACAAATGCTCATAAAATGTGGTCTTTTAAAAGACTGATTGATAGGCACACTACAACATTCTATATAAGCAAGCCATGCATTTTTTACTCTTTCTGAAGTTACTATTTTCCTATCAAAACTAATATAACTTTATGAACTGTAATCACAATGCACATACCTCTTTCAATTTTTTTCTCTTTTCCTTATTACTCAGCTTGTCATTCATAAGGATTTGATCCAGGAGCTGTACTAAAAATTGTTGTGAGCCCGTCAAACGCTGTCGCTCATACTGTTCCTGGGAGACCTGCTGGCAATAAGTGAGTGTCATACTCCTGTCCCACAGAGTAGAATCGTACACAATCTGCAAAGGAACACAAAGGCATGCTGCTGTCCACCCAAAAAGCAATTACAATACATTTTAAATATGCAAAGCTCCACTGCCACCAACAGCGACTACAAGGACACTGAAATGCAAAGCATCATAGCTACCAAGTGCTACATCTACTATTATCTGTTTGAATGACCAAGTTCAAGTATAAAGTACAGTGGCAACTTCCTGGCATACTGAAGCACAGTATGATAAAACCTTTCCCAATGCACATCTAATACTATACAAAAAGCTACATAAGAGACAGTACTGTGCTTTAAGCAAAGTAATAAACAATAACAATGCATCAAAAGGAAGCCCCGCACAATGTGAACAAGATTGGGTTTTCTGAATCTATGTATATAACCAATGCAAATCTGTAAAATAGCACTGTAATGCATAAAAGGATTATATTGTTAACCACAAACTATATCCAGCTTAAGAGAACTTTTCAAAACAACTTTCATTTAGGATTTCAATCTACTGATTCCTCAGGGATTTATGATATAGTACAGTATTTCGATTATTTTTTGTGCATAAGCATATGGAATGCCCAATTGCTTTATCAGGTAACCACCAATTAAGATACTGTTTCAACTGGTAGCCTATCTTAATAATCCACATAAATTACCTCAGCCAAGAGCCTTTTGAAAGCACTAAGAAACAATTATAGGTCAGTTATTGCTAATTAGCTGTAAAGACCCAAAATTAGAGGTCTAAAAGAAAGAATTAAACTCAGTGTATTCAGTGCCCCTGGTCAAGTAATTAGTTTAGCCTGGTCATTCAGTGGGTTGGATTTTAAAAAATTGCAGTGAATTGTCTATCCCCGAATGATGGATATATAAACCTGTTGAGAAAAATATAAATGTTGAAAATAAATTTTATTTTTTAAACACTTACCTCTGTATTATGGTAGCTGAATTTCCCACTTACACAGAATTCAGCTGCCATAATAGAGAGGTATGTTAAATAAGGATGATTCTTCTTTATTTCCAAAATTGTCCTTTGGCCAGTGATGACAAATAATGCTACTAATTAATATTGTTCATATATTAATTTGGTAATTTTATTTCATGCAATGCTCATATGTAATTGTAAAACATTCACCTCATGAACTGTATGTAAACAGGTCATAAAATTGTAAAATCTGCACAAATTTCTAGCTGTGATAATGATTTCCTATTACCAGTTAGATCACTCATCTTTTACTTTACTGATGATCAGTGACATTTAAACACCCCTTCACAGGCAGTGGCATCAAAGTGAACAGATGAATTTTGAAATATATATGCTCCATGTACTACAGTACAGTATTTGTACAAATACTGCACATCAACCTGTACACCAAAAGTCCATGAACAAGGACTGATTTTACCTTAATCTTCTTAGATATCCACATTTGTTATTAACTAGGAAGTTTTAAAAATGATTAAGCCTTCATAAACATGACCCATTGTGCATCATACTAATGCTATCAATTAAAAATACATTTTATTTTAAACAATAATGAAAATCACCTCACAGAAAGAAGTTTTACAAAATAAGTGCTTTAATAAAAAAACTCATGTAATTTTGTAATATCATCTTTAACAATTGTAATTAATAGTTTTATTACTTTTCTCCTATTCCCTTTGGTCTCGTCGCACTCAGCCTTCCAACTTCCTTAGCTCTAAGGTGCTGCAATATACAGTTGTCATTTAAGAGGAAATCCTTCAGACAGTCCTACAAGGGTCTCAATATGTGGCTAGTGGTCTCATTAAACTACTCATAATAATATTAATCTTAAGAACTATTGTGTGTAACCCAATCTGTGTCCAGAGCCCAATTCTGCTGTGATGCCATGTGTCACACTGCCAGTATATAAAGCCCTGTCCACACGAGCTGACTTTGTTCGCAGACAAAAGCAAGAAATTTGTCCATTACCAGACTTGCTGTACACATCGCTCAAGTGTATGTAGAGAACTTTGAACAAAGACACCAGACTTCGCCTGGGGTGAGTAACACACTACTGCTGGGAATACAATTGTGACAATGATTATGCAAAGAGCCAGTGCTTCAGTTTTATTTTAAGAAACAGGTATTGTATATAAAAAGAATAACAAACTTTTATATTGCAAAAGTAATTATATATTAAACATGAATGAAAATATTTACTGGCAAATACAGAGATTGTGAACATGTGGATCATAATATATTGGAATTAAATTTAACTTGACAGCCATGGGATACTTATGCTTTTCTATTTTAAATGTTAAATGTTAGCTATTATATATAATATTTGTATTTCATCCATATGTATGGTCATTTGTTATATGCAATAATGATGTATGTTCTTGATCTTCAAGCATTACCTTATTTAACATACATTTATTTTTTCATTTTTTTTACCTTCCATTTTTCTTTGTTAATTTTCTGATATCATATTATGACTTCTGTTATTCATTTTCCTCACTGGAATGCTAGAGGGTAACTTTGTCAAGTAGAGAATGGAAGGGTCTTGGGGACCATTCTTTCATAATTTTGAAAGTGTTTATGGGTCCCCTTTACAGTTCACTTACAATGGCTGCATGACTTCCCAGATCTTTCCTTTTCCATGAACCAGCTTTTACACCATTCCCCTTTACCCAGTGCTCTTTTCTCCACACGTGCTTATCAATAAGACACAGAGTCCCAGTTACTTTCTGTTCTGGTTATGAACCATACTGCAATGGTGCTCACCTTCACCCAGACTTGACTGGCCAGAAACGGCTGTGTGGACAACATACTTTTGTTTGTTTACAGAATTTGTCTGCCAACGGACTAAGTCTCCGAGACAAAGTCTGGTCTTGTGGATGGGGCCTAAGGCCTTTAATTCCCTTTCATGCTAAGCAGTGGATAATATGTATTTCTAAAAGTGTTAACTATGCCAAACTATGCTCAAAATTTAGGAAAGAATGTAATGCTGCTTTTTAATACCATCACTGTACTTTAGTGCCCCTTACTTCCAGTGTTGCTCTATGTAAGCTTGTTTATTAATTTTTTTTTATTTGCTATCACATTTTTTAATGCATATGTATTTTATTCTGTTGAATCTGATTGTGCAGGTAACTGTCTTTTAAGAGAGTCAGGCTTGCCGAGTATTAAGAAAATTTCCTACTAGTGTTGATACCTGATTCTAAATACTTATCCTACAGAAAATGAGTGAAGCTATGTGCCACAAGTACAACGATAAGTATCAGGATGCAATTCTTCATGTTGAAATGTGTGCCAACAACTTCAATAAGAAGAAATCTAAGAGGAAAAATAAGAACTCTGAGAGGGAAAACAATCATAAATACAAATAATTCCACTCTCTATTGCAATTTTGGCTAATGACAAGATGAAAACTTCCAAATGAACACCACTTTAAAGAAACAAAAGCACCACATAAATACCATGAAATATCACCAGTGTGTATGTGCACCTTCACCAGTACCAAAGCTTAAATTGCTATATATTTATCTCATCACCACCATCACCATCATTATTTGGGGGTAACCTTGGGTCCATGACCCTTTTATATAAAATTTGTACCCTCATGAGCATAAACCCACCACCAACCCCAAAATCAAGCAAAAATTGCCTTACAGTACTCCTGATATCCCTGTTGTTATCAACATACTTTCTAAACTGACTTTTATGTGATGTAAATGAAAATCTGAATATACAGTGTACAGTATATACTAGATTTCCACAGATTTTCTTAAAATAACATTAGACAGTGTGAATAGGTAATTTTCAATAACTAATGGAGAATGGTTACTCTCCTGCCAATAATCTATTCAGTTAACTTGTTAAATGGTCAAAAGTATATGATTTTCAAGTGACAGAAAAGCTCAAGGCAAATGATTACCTTATATAACAAAACTGCAAGGAAGTCTTTTATTGGATTAACCACTCTAATTTTTTCTTCACATCATTGTTTTTACGTTGGCTTTTCCCTTTACAAGATTAGATATTAAGAGTCATCTGTCTTGTACATTTTTGCCAAATTCCCAATCTAAAAATTACTGCACCATATTCACCACTATAACTTGATAATATTTAAGCAAGCTTTACATCACCTTAATCATGCTATCCCTGATTCATAAATTAAGCATCAGTGACTTATGAATGTTATCTTTATTAAGGCTGTATTAGTACCTCCAGTATTTCAAAATGGCCTCATGCATATTGAGTGCATATTCAATAAACATATTTCAGAATATTAGAGTACATAATTTTCTCTGGTTACCAGGTGTGCAACATTACACATCGTACATTATTCACTTCTACTATACACTTTATCAAAGAATAGAGATTCCATTTACTAGTCTGCTTCCATTGAACTTGTGTAATTCAAAGCCTCAAGAAAAATACACCTCATGCTTATAGACACTACAGTATGTCAAACATTACTCAAACTCTCAGGAAAGTAGAACAAAAGAAGAGTCAAGCAACCCATCTCATCTAATTTAAAAAGTAAGAATAAGATTGTACCCTTTAAAATAGTGCTTAGGACACTTTTCCACTTCTCTAGAATGATGAAATTACATTCTTCAACATCAAGACGCTATGAATACCACAAACATTTCTATGACATAAAAGCATTATAGTGTGTTTCTAGGAAGAAAGGATTACAGTGGTTGAACAATTTAGAATGTTCACAAAGAATGAGCTGAAACATTCCATTCCATCATCTAAAAAGTATTACCATATCCTCGCAGTAATAACTTTTTACATGCCTATCCATTTCTATGACTTCCCAAATGTTTAATCAGTGAAGATGAATGCAGTACAACTTGAAAGCAATTTTCCTTTCAGATGATAGAATTATTGTTTTGCCAGCCACTAAAAAAGGAACCAATAAAAGCTAAGTAGTGATAGCTCTTATCTTCAAGCATTTACACTTTTCAGTGAAAGCCAATTTTCCTTTCTAATGACCAATCTTGCTTTAAAATATAAATAAATGGGATTTACCATCTTACTCAGGTTTCAAGAATATTTTAATGTTCCTGGAAATAACATCTAGAATTAGTCACGCCAATAACAAAACAAATAGAAAGAAATGCAGCTGGGGGCAGAAGCTCCCACAAAACTTACCTTACAGTGTGCTACTCAAGACACACAGTATGCTATAAACTCCCTGGGACTATTATCAGAAAAGAATATACTGTACTGTACAGACAAACAGGAGTTAGGCTTCAAACAGCCTAGTCTACATCATATAAATGAAGCCATGCAGTGACTATAAATTCTTCCACAGACAAGCACATGGAGCAACTGGTTTCTCAGGAAATGTCAAAAACCTCCTTTTGTCCCTGAGATTCAGTACTATCATAAAACCCCTTCTCTGAGATACATATGTGGATATAAATGACAATAACAACTAAAACCTAACCATTTAACAAAATATTCCAAAATAATCTACTTCACTTGATTTCCATGCACATCCATTACTTGTACTATTACTCTGGCTCCATGCATGTTTTCTTACAAAATAAAAACTCAAGTTAGCAACATATATATCTTCTACAATTTCCATGAAATCAACTAAATGTGAAACAATCACTATACATTAACACTAACTCTATCTTATAATGAAGTATTTCTAAACTATCATATAATGACATATTTCTAAATGCTACAGGGTGGACAACCAAGTACTTATATCTGGCTAAGACCTAGACAAAGAAGGTTGAAAAAGGTTATAGAAGTCATGGAAACCCAAAGGATGAGAGAGGGATCACAGGAGAATAATTGCTAGCATCTTAATTCAATTTCGCTCCTTTGTGTGTTACATCACTGTAACAAACACATATAGCCTTGCTGCTTTTGTGTGAGCATAAAAAAAAATGCTGAGGAAGAAATACTGTCAAATTTTCACATCTGTATGAAAAAAGTACAGGACTTTTCTGGAAACAAAGTACAAGGAATCCAAATAGAAGCAAGGGCATGGTAAACTATCAAAAATGTCTATCAGAGCACCAATTACATAAGGCTTATATTTGTGTATTCACACACTGTTCTGCTTTAGGATTTGTTTTCAAACCATACAGTACAAATGAAAACTAGAATGAAGTTCCTTTTACCTGGCTACGCTGCATTTGTGTGAGTTTACGATGCACTACAACTGCCATATCTTGTGGAGGACGCATAATCTCTTCATGGTTGTCCATCATGAAAGATACGATTCGCAATGACAAAAGTTCATCATAGTCAGCTTCTTGATTACACAAAAGAATACTACGTGTGAAAGTATCAAGAACCTGCAAAAATATTTAGTCATTTTAAGAACAAAAAACTAAAAGGGTAAAAAATGACAATATAAGTGATAGCATTCAACATTTCTTATTTTGCCAAAATACTGTAATGTTAACAAATCTCACAACAATTCACATATTAAAAGGATTTCCCTTCGAAAATAACACTATCAACCTTTACTGGCAAGTTCTAAGTACATGAAGGTCGTGAAACTCTACAAGTGGTATTAAATTTAGATTGGCATAAGAAGACCATACAGTGATAGATCTGTTGCAGATAGAAAGAGGCAGAATATAGTGGGCATTTTATGGTTGCCAACTTTAAGGGATACAATGTGCAATGAAGAAGTACTCAAACAGTCATGTCACAAACAACCTGTAAACAAGTACACTGACAACATGCAGGTAACTTAAAATAAAATATATGTAGACTTTGAGATCCCTGATATAAAGCACAAACATTTACCATAGCCCTTGTTGTCTGTTTATCTGAGATAGCCAGCTTTTCATTATGTGACATCTTCTTCATCATTCTCAAAAGAAGATGCAGTTTTCTACGTCGAACTGGTTCAAGCATCAATATCATGAGTTGTATGGAAGTGATGGCTGCCTCTTTCCCTTCTCTGGTTAAGAGTCCTGGTGGAAAAAAACATAGACAATACTGTATTTTAACCAAATTTACTCATATACTTACCATTATTAGGTAGTTTAACAAGACCACTATGTCAAAACACAGGATTCTCACAGGTCTAACTTACCCATATTTTGAATTATGTCATACTCCTATACTTTTTTTAAAATCAAATCAAATGAAGGTTGCAAAACAAAATTCAGCCAACAAATACATTATCTATATTTAGCAGACTACAACACCAAGATTCATCAATTTAACTCCATGCACAAACAAAATAACTAAGGTGTCTGGTGCTTAAAATATGTTTTCTGCAAGTATCTGAGCACACAAGAAAGGATCAGCTTTGCTTTAGACCAAGCAATGAAGTACAAGCTCTAGGAAGTGGGACAGCAATTCCGTTTGCAAGATCTTGTTTGCCAGCTAACAATCATACAATATTTACTTGACTGGCAATTATGATGTCAACGAAGTTATAATTTTTTAACAATTTTAATATAGCAAAGGCATTTTACAGAAAGAATGAAGTAATATTTCTTATGACTGCTGTGTACGCATTTGAGCAACGTGTTTATCATACACATGTTAATGTTACAATTATGGTAAAAAACATGCACGTGAGCCAAATTCCACCAATGCAAGTACAGGTTGACCATCACTAATCCGGCAATCAGCAGTCCAGAACAATCAGTAATCCAGCACAAATTTCGGCTAGAGTAATTTCTAATGTTTCCGAACTGATTTTCAAATTTCCCGGGTCGCTGCGCTATCTCGCTCGCCGGCCGCTTCGATTTGGTGGCTCAGTGTGCTGCATCAACAAACTGGTAGCCTAGCCTACATGATACTGAACTCCATTCACATTATACAAACATCAAAATAGCAAATGTGCATCTTTTTCATGGATCTTTTAAAAAGTTATGCTTTAATACATTGTTTCCAATTGCGTATATTCTCATATTGCTTTTGTAATATAAATTGCGATCAGTGTTTTGTTTTCAGAATCGATATCGCGGTGTTTATTTCGCCGCATTTGACTAAGTTCAAAGCGCTTTTCTTTCTTCTAGTTAGCGTAAATGAATATGGATACTTTATTTATTTGGGGCAAGGATATTTTTCGTTATACGAAGTGTTTTTAAGTTGAAATATAACTTAAATACGTCTCGTTGTGAAACTAACTTAGCTATTTTTCTGTTAATATATGATGTTCTTGGGAATCGCGGCTGGTCGTTTTGGGGGAATGTTTGTTTTGTGTAAAAAAAATCAAGATTCCGTTCGCTATTTTCTCTTGATTTCATCATAATACGAGCTTTACGTATTTATCTTTTATCGGTGTGAAAACAGTAGTAATTTGTATTCTTTCATGACCAGTAGTTTTGATTAAAATACATTCTCTCCAGTTTTATTTACGGTTGAGTTTCATCCATGTTGCCGATGCACGATAATTTATAGTCATTGGCAGCTTTAACATTGTTTTCTCAGCTTCAGCTACAACTTACAGCTTAAAGTTACTGTAGCAGTATATTTCCCTGCCGATCTTTTCTCCAAAGCGAATAAGGGTATAGTGTAAAAAATATATCAGTCCTATTGTACATTACTTAATGTCATTTGTAACATAATTACAGTAATTGTGTATTACCATACGATGGTTGAAATACAAGCACAACAGTTGTTATCCGATACGATTATTAGCAAAACAAAGTTTCCTGTTCGGTTGTTTATGGCATGCGATTTACGCAAGAGTATAACGTTACTAACAATACTTTTATCATTCTCTTTTACTTTTTTAACTAGCAGATGGAATAAAGAGATGCAGGAAAAGAAGTTGGTCTATTGTAAGTTGGTCTCTCTTGCTGCCTGCGCGAAATCTAAAAATATTTTCCCTAAATATTTTCATATCGGTATTAATTGCAAACCCCATCGTAAACTCGAAATATCGTAAGTCGAATTATCGTAGCTCGAGCACTACCTGTATTTGATAATTGTCTTTTCTTTATTAACCAACTTCTACTGATTTATGGGATACTTTAATTCTAAGATGAGGTGCTTAGCTACTGGGTTTCATGTATTCTAGCCTAACAAATGGCTAATCCGGCACCCTCCAGGTCCCAATGATGCTGGATTAGTGATGGTCAACCTGTATCTTGAAATAAGTTTCAAGATACAATTAATGCATTCCAAACTAAGGTTAAAGCCCATTTTTAACAAGTTAAGTATCCAAAGTCTTAACTGCACACCAAAACAACTGGCAATAAAGAAATCAGGAAATATTCTATATAAAATACAAAAATGACATTTTTATTACAAAATAAGGTTTTATATATATTTACCAAGTAATTACATAGCTGAATCCCACACTGATAGGAGGAGGGAAGAATGGACATGTGCTACTCCAAAAACATTATAAAGAAATGCAATTTGAAATAGAAAAGAAAAGCTAGCATTGTGGTAATGCTTGCTGTAACCTTACCTGGGGAGAGAGCAAGAGCAGGAAGATATTGACTCTTGGTCGTTGCTCATCTCGACCCGTAGGGACATGACCAGTAGTGTCAGGATTGTCCCTACTTCAGTGGGAGCTTTGTGGTCAGGGAGTGCTTCTATGACTCAACAAAGCTTAAACACAACCATTGCCCCTGCCCTGGGCGAAAAATAGACATTGACTAACATACGACCAAAAATTATACTCCTTGTACACTATTTAAAAAACATATATTACCCATCCATTAAAAATGAAGATTGGAGGGTACTTCAGGTACTAAGTAACCCCAGCTTCCCAAAAATTCAACAACCTTAATTAAGGCTAGGAGACAGAGAAATAGGAGGATCACTCCTACCCCTCATTCCCTAGTGCCACACCAGCCACAGAGAATGGACCCAATGTACTGCAGTCCTTGAACGCAGTTTCAACGTCACGTAGATAATAGTTGGCAAAGACCGAGTGACACTTCCAATAAGTTGATTGGATTATGATAGTTAGAGAGAGATTGTGTTAAAAAGGCAATGAAGGGCTACTGCCCATACTTCAAGTGCTTCTACCTTTAACAGCGGTAAATTATTCTCCTGAACTCCCAAGTGAGATTCTACAATAATGTCTCCAAAAAGAAAGAGATAGCATTCTTGGAGAGAGGACATAAAGGGTTCTTGACAGAACACCAGAGGTTATGAGAATTCCCTCTAATATTCTTGGGTCTCTCGATGTTATTAAAGTCTTAATGATCTCACTGGGCATAATACTCTCTCTTGTTCAGACAGTCCTCCTAGTTCTACAAGACTCTGGACCAAAAAAGAATGAGGCCAAGGGTTAAGACAGGTACTCATTTTTGGCTAAGAAGCCTAAAATATATACGAGCAAATAGCTGTCTCTTGCAAACGAGCAACTTGTTTTTCCAGGGCTTGTAACTCGCTGACTCTTTCGCTGTGATAAAGCAATTATGAAAAGTGTCTTTCTAGATAGATCCCTAAAGGAGGACATCTGCATAGGTTCAAAAGGCAGGCCTGACAACCAATGTAGAACTACGTCTAGGTTCCAAGACACTGGCTGCTGAGACTTCCGTTTCCTGGTGTCAAAAGACTTGACTAAGCCTGAAATGTCTGGGTCTGAGGAAATGTTCACACCTCTATGCTTGAATACTGAGTTCAGCATGGATCTGTAACCCTTTATCGTAGACGTTGAAAGGCCTCTCGAGGATCCTGGGTAAAGTTAAAATTTGGCTAGTTGGGCTACAGAGGTAGAAGACGAGATGCTATGTTCTTTACCCCATCTCCTACAAACTGCCAACTTATCCTGATAGTGCTTTGAAGAACAGTCGCATCTACATTTTGCGATAACATTCGCAACTTTCCTTGAAAATCCTTTTGCTCTAACAAGCTTCCTGACAGTTTAAAGTCTGTCAGAGCAAGAATGGATGAACCTTGATGATATCTGTTGAAGTGAGGTTGTCTGAGAAGATCTTTCCTCTGTGGAAGGAGCCACGGAAAGTCCGACAGAAGTGCCAGAAGGTCTGGAAACCACTCCTTTTGAGGCCAAAAGGGAGCTACTAGGATCACTGATGTGTGATGAGAAGTCTTAAATTTGTTGATCATGTCTCTTACTAGACTGAACAGAGGGAAGGCATACATTTCCAGGTGTGACCAATCCTGAGGTATCGCCTCCGTTGCCCAAGTCTGAGGGTTTGGCACCAGAGAGCAATACAGGGAGAGGCGATGGATCCTGGATGTTGCAAACAAATCTATCAACAGTGTTCCCCACCGTTTCAACAGGTCGGTGCACATCCGTGGATTCAGCGACCATTCCGTGGGTAGAACCTGTCTGCAACGGCTCAATTCGTCCACTAATACGCTTAACTTGCCCTAAACCCAGCAGGTGAGTGTCTCTGTATTATTGTTGTGCACCCAAAGAAAGAGATCCTTGGCTAACTCGCACAGTGACAGACTTATGTGCAGTTTCCCTTTTTGAAGGGACCACTTCCCTGACACTTCCAATCATCCTAGTGTCACTCCCCAACCTAGGTCCAATGTGTCGGAGAATAATGAGAGGTCCGGGTTTGGATGACATAGGGACTTCCGTGAGTGAAACCTTCCTTCTACGAGCCACCACTGAAGATCTTTTATTTTCTGTGTGATGGGGAATACAAAGGAACCTGAAAGAATCTTCTTGTTCCAACTGACCTTCAGAAAGAACTGCAAAGGCCTCACATGCAGTATCCCCAAAGGAAAGAACATCTCTATAGAGGAGAGAGTCCGTAGCAGGCTCATCCAGTCATTGGCTGAGCAAGTCTGAAGACTCTGAAAATGATGGACTTCTTTGGGTGCATGGTAATATTCTCTTCTCTAATGGAAAAACCCCAAAAAACCCAAGAGTCTATCATCTGAGAAGGGACTCGGGACTTTTCCTGCCCAACTCCTGGGCTAACTGAAGGGTTCTGAGAGGGTCCTCCGTGCATTTCTTCTGGGATGATGAACATTGGGCCAGTCATCCAGATATAGACAAACTCTCATGCCCATTTGCCCTGGTGAAGACTTGAGGGGCTGTTGACAACCCAAAGCTTAGAGCCCGAAATTGGAAAACTTTGTCCTGAGAGCAAATCACAGGAATTTCCTGGAATCCCGGTGTATTGGGGTACGAAAGTAAGCATCTCTCATGTCTATCGAGACCATCCAATCTTCTTGGGAAATTGCAGCAAGAACTCAGCTGTTCGTCTCCATCCTGAACTTCGTGGTTTGGACGAAGATGTTCAGACTGCTTACATCCAGGACCGGCCTCCAACCCTGGAGGTTTTGGGGACTACAAAGAGGTGATTGCAAAACCCTCCTGATGACAAGTCTTCTACCTCTTCTATAGCTCTCTTGTGGAGAGGAGCTGTGACTTCCTTTTTGAAGGGAATCGCACATCCTTCCTTGAGAACCCATAGTACCCATGGTTCTATTGATCTGGCCTCTCGCTGTCTCCAGAAGTGTGGGAGTCTGGCACCCACAGGCAGATGGAGGACTGAAGTCTCACTTGCTAGAGACTGGTCTAGAAGAGGACTTCTTGCTGATAGGGCAAGCTGATCTGGGATTTGCCCATGGGCGCAAAGAGAGAGAGAGAGGCCGAGGATTAAATGAAACAGCAGGTGTTTGGTTAGACTCCATCATTCGCTTGGACGACTGCACAAGCAAGTCGAGAGTAGCCTTTTGCAATTCCGTAGCTACCCACTCTAATATCATTCGAGGAAAAAAGGCTGGTTTGTACAGACGAGCGAAAAGAAGAGCAGATCTCTGGGACGGTGTCACTCCTTTAGTGGTGAAAGAACACCATGTCTCTTTTCCTCAGTGTACATGACGAAAAAGAGCAGCTAACTCCTGTGCCCCATCTTGAATTGCCTTGTCCTCACACAACAGGACTCTGAGCCAGTCTGTATGTATGAATATAGCAGAAACTCCCAAGGAGGGAGCTTCCCTGGTTGTATAAAATACATACCTCCTTTCGGAAAACCGAGGAGGAGGAGAACAAAATACAGCTTTGCCCAACTACCTCTTCTCAGACAGCCAAGAGTCGATACCCGAAAACGCTTTCTTGGACGAAACAGAGAGGGCCATCCACGGGAGTCCAGTGGTACTCGAGGATTGACATGCCAAGAACGCCGATCCCGGGGAAGAAGGGGCTGGAGTAGAGGAATATGCTGGGAAGCAGAACAGAAAATAATTCAATAATGAGGTATAAGCTGATGAACGCTTTTCTGGTTCAGGTTCCTCCTCTGCTGAAGATACAGCGGAAAGGGCCAAATCTTGTTGTGGTTCTTCTGGTTTCAAAGATGAGGGTTCTTCAACAGTTCCAGGATGTTGTCCAAACATTGGTGAATGGGAAGCAAAGTGTCTTGGGGTGCTGATGTACTTGCAGACTTCACACGATCAGCGACAGGTGAAGAGGATGCAGCCTTGGGGATCTGTGACACAGAAGGCGCCAAAATAGGTTGACCTGCAGCAACCGGGACGTCTGAATATGGAGTCTCAGACTCGTATCCCAATGCTGGAGAGCTAGGAGCCAATGGGATGTCTGGAGCTACAGCGTGAAATGAACCTGCAGCAAGCTTATGAGCCACTGGAAGCTCGGATCCAATGGGAGAGGGAGATCCCAAAGCGCGCTTATGAGCCAATTGGCTCTTGGTAGCCAATTGGCACTTGGGAGCCAATTGGCGCTTGGAAGCCAATTAGCGCTTGTGAGCCTACGGGTGCTTACGAGTCAATGAGCTCTTACGAGCCAATGGGAACTCTCTGTCATCCTAATAGCTGCAAGAGGGCTCTTGATCCCTATGGTGCTTGAGAGGTACCGCTGTACGCATGTCTGTAACATGCCTCTTCAGGGGCCTAGAAGACTCCTGAAAACGTCAACTGTGTCTTTTGGGTTCGGAATCCGAACCACTGGAAGATAAGGTGTGATCCAATTGGACACCTTTCAAGCGTTTGGTTGCTGAAACCTGGGCAATAGCAACGTGTTCGGGTGAGGAAGCAACTACTTGTGGGCAAATCCCACCAACCTCCCTTGGACTTACGGTTTGCCTCCTCCTAGGTGCAGGAGAGTCTGACAGTGACCGAATTTAGGAGATCCGTAAGACTCCTTTCCAGTGGCTGTCTGTCGATACCTGGGACCAGCAACAGGCTCGATTGAGGAAGCAACTACTCGTGGGCAAACCCCACCAACCTCCCTTGGACTTATGGTTTGCCGCCTCCCAGGTGCAGGGGAGTTTGGCAGGGACCTCCATCTAGGAGCACTGGTGGGATGAGTAGCCACCCCCTCCACAACACTAACCCGGGTGCAGGCATTAGCACTTGCACTGATAGTTGCACTATGATCCTATCTGAGCAACAGTACTTACTAAAACGTCGAATTTCTTATCCATCCGAGCTTCGAGACTGGCGATGGCACTGGGTTCAGAGGGAAGGGAGCCTGGTAACAGAATTGTAGGGAGAGCAAGAGAAGTAGGAATCGGGGAATGAGAAGTCAAAGATGTAGAAAAAGCCAGTTTAGGGGTAGAGGACACAGAAGCTCCAGCCTCAGCTCTAGCAGCCACTTTCCTAAGCCTAGCTTTCTCTAATTTATCCAAATGATTGGTCAACACTTTCCATTTACTTACGGCCCAATCCTTACATTCCTCACAAGTAAAGTCGGGGGAACATTACTGTCCACGGTAGTGAAAACAAACAGAATGTTCGTCATATTTAAATGCTGTCAACCTAGTATTACAGCCTTTGCTGCAATACCGGTTACTGGTCACACTCATTCTGACATAATAGTCCAAAAATTGAAAAAAGGCTAGGCTAAGCTAAGCTAAGCGATAAAAATATAGCTCGGAGGCTACCAAATGAAAGACTACTTCACCAAATCCTTCGACAGACAACCAAACCATGCGGTGAAACTACTCCTGAATTAACAAAACACAGCTGCTGAACGACTGATGTTCGGTCATCAATGGCAGAAACGAACTGAGCTCTTTAGTTACACTGTGCCTATTCTTCCTCAAAAGTGGGCAGGGCACTTACCTGCACCAAAACAAAAGTGCTACTGCAAATTTTCAATTCTTAAGCTGCCATTTAAAGTAGAAACTATAGCTATGTAATTACTTGGTAAATATATATATAAAAACAGGTACTGAAGAAAATATATATCACAAAAAGATGTATATATATTTTTCATTATTGTCATTACCAAAATGAGTTCAGAGTTTTTAACCATTTGAATAAGAACATATTACTCTTCAATACTTTTAACACAAAACTTTCCATATTAATTCAAAACATATTTTAAAAGTCAATGCTTTTAAATGAAAATTAATGAAAAATACAAGGTACAGTATTTGGCGAATGCAACACTTACACTGCAAGTATATGTCTCCTTCATGTAATGAGAACTAGAAAAATAGATGAAGGTGAGAACCTTAGTTTTAAACAACAATCTTCATGACAAGGGCGACTTTCTTACCTTAACAAACAAATCATTAGTTTTAAAAACAGATAATGTTATCCTGTAAGCACTATATGGTCCTACATCGTTTAGGTTGTAAACCCCCCATATTCGTGTTCTCACGATTCGCAGATTTCTCTGTGGAACGTATCTACCCATTATTCATGGAAAATTCACCCATTCGCGGTATTTTTCACCGAGAAATATTCACTAATTACTGTATTTTCATATAATTTTCATGACTAAATGCACTTTTTCTAATAAAACTATTAAAACACTCAGATATAAGCATTTTTAGAGGGTTTTTCTTGTGTTTAAACTATCAAAATAGGCAGTTCTAAGTGTTTTTAGTGGGGTTTTAAGTATTTGCGGATTTTAGCTATTTGTTGGGGGGGGGGGTGTGGTACGCATCACCCACGAATACAGGGGGTTTACTGTAGTTATAAAGAATGTCTGGCAATGAACTAAAATTAATTTTAGACCAGTTAACAAGAATAAGTAAATTAAGGGCTTATTATGTGCTTCTTGGGATTCAAGTCAACACCTTGAGTATCTAAATGCCTTAATTGGTAAAATACTCAATGACATTTCTCAAGGGCACATGGTGTTTTGATGAGCTCTACTTTTTAGAAACTTATCATGACTTACTTTTCATGAGGATAAAGACTGCCTGTGTAAACGAAGTAATTGCACAATACTGGAGAATATTCCTAATGAATAACATACCCTTTAAAGTAGGATAGTTAACACCTAAATCCTATCTAAGCAGACTTAATTTGGAATGAATTCTTTTATCATTTGTGAGTGTGAAACATCTTAGCTTTTGAATGTCATATAATCAGTGAGACACCATCATTCAAAAAAACAAATCCTCTTTAGCTTTATGGAACCATAATTAAAATCATCATGGGGAAATCTAGCATTCTAAAATGAATTAAGTGCTGTACACAGATAACTACACTATTACAATTCTCCTTTGCAATCATAATACAGCATTGGCTAGAATATTACAGTTCATGTTGAAAATAAGACTGAATATGAGGTAGAAGTCAAAGTTACAGACAATACCACTGTTCTCCCAAGTAAGAGAATGCCTATTTTTCCTTCAAAGGCATCAGGATTAAACTTGGGAGAAGACTATTCTGAGAAAACCACTGAGCCTCCAAACTATAGTATATAAAATGTCTCCAAAGTCCTAAGAAATTTTACAGTACTTTCATCCTTACTGCCAAGACAGTATGTCTCTTATGTTTGTATTTTCAATGTGAGTTAATCAGATTCATGCATTGATGAGTGGGGTCACTCACATGGCAGGCTTGAGGTCTAAAGGTCTGTCTTTTGTTAGTGGCTTTGTTGCAAAGGCCCAAACCTCAAGAAAGGAAGTCTGTTCTACTGCGCCTTTGAACACTGATACCTGTGGGTCAAACCCACAAAGATCTTCTCTTTACAACTGTATTTCCATAGACAAGGGACTCCAGAGCAGTTACATCTAGAATCTTCAGGAAGCAGTTGACGCCCGCCAAAAAAAAATTTTTTTTTTTTTTTTTTGCTGGCTTAGTACGGTCAGTTTAAGAACATATGATGCTGCAATCAAAGATGAAACTACAAAGTCCATGTTGGTGCACATTGGATAAGAACCTTATCCACATCCCTAAATTTTAAACATAACTTAGATTTTAATGCAGTTTTAATGACAAATTCATATATATACCTAATGCCTCTCACTCATTTTAATCTGAGGGAAGTATCTAACCGGTGGCTGGATTTGTATTCAATAGTCTAGCTTGATCTGTATTTGTTATAAGTGAATCAGGCTAAGAAAATGAAATGAAACTGTATCTGAAATATTTTGTAATATAAGAGTAAAGCTGTAAGAATAAAAGTTAGTTGGAGGCCCACAAGGAGATTTACAGAAGTTCCATATGCACATGTGATAATGATAAAGGGAGAAGAGAATGGTTTAGACATGCCCTACACATCTCCTCAGAGACAATTGCATTTAACGGTGTCAGCTACACTTCTGTGGGCACCAGAAAAGCTAGGAGTCCCAGACCTACTTGGATGAGTACAATGAAATGGGAGGCTGGAGATGAGTGGAGCTTTGTGAAGTGAAAACACAGGAAAGACATGAGAGGCAGAATTTAAGAGGCTCTTTTTGTTGCACCAAAATGAGGGTGATGACTATGACAGGCCCCAAGGTAGCAGCAGGACAAGTGTTTCTCTTTCAGGGGAGAGTTCTAAGCAGATAAGCTAAATCATCATCTGGGTAATCTCTCTCTCTTTATCCCATTATGGCACCCCAATGTCATAACGCGATGAATTTTCCTTATATCTTACCTCATGCTCCAGTCAGATCTTCTCTCTTAAATATCAGCCTTTGGACTAAATTCAGATCCAGAAACTAAAAATACTACCTTCTGGCTGTTACACATTCTTGCTGTCAGAGCTTAATCAAATAACAAACCAATTTGTCACATGAGACATGATGGATCTCATTGCATATGCACACTGCTCACATACACTATACTGCTACTCCTTTCCTTGTTCCTTCTAAGAATTTCTCTGTGGGAACCTTTCTTGACAAAAGAAAATAGGCCTATAAATAATGGGGTTATATTGATATAATTAGATCTCAAAAAGATCATGTGTTCCAATAAACAAAATCACATATAGTATGTGGTTAGCTTTTGCAACAGTCTTGTCTCAGCGAAGTCCTGCTGAAAAGCAAAGCACATTAAAGCAAAACAAAGGAGAAAATGTTCCTGTTTACCGGCAGTCAGTCATAAGTTTACTTAAGGCTGTACAGTCAGTTATGGTCCAACAGTGAAAATCAATAAAGGGGATCTGTTAACAATGGTTTGTACTTTTTTCATTGAAAAATATGTCAGCACTCTCATTAGAAAAGTATTCTGGTATCATTGGTAAAAATCTAGTAAATGCAACAATTTTCACTCAAGGACATGAGGTTAGGACCATGAAAATTTCCTCCAAACTGTGTAAATGTGGCTAATTTGTTAATCAAATCACACAAATGACTTGGTGTTAGAGGCAGAGCTTCATGAAAGGATAAAATGTAAAAAATTAATAACATGCAATTAGCAGCTGAAGCATACCAGGCAAACAAGCTTTGCTCCCAAAGAAACTTTCTGTCCCTCTTTTCCTTCCAATCAGCCGCTTACTTGGGGAGGAATGATAATGACGCCACACTCCACCCTGTGCATAAGGTGGAACCTGTCCATAAGGGGTTCTATCAGCCCATCCATCACTGAGTTCATTGGCTGAGAGGGAAAGGCGTTTTGAAAGTTCGACATCAGCTGAAGAAGTGGATGCTTCATTCCCTGTAAACATACGAAACATGTCAATCAGCAAAGCATTAGCCATTTGATATAAAATTATGATGTGACAAAAGAACCCTCCATATTAGTGATAATATTAGTGATGTATCTGTTCTATTAAGAACTTAATTCTCTCAGTGTTATTATATGAGCATTCCTGAAAATTCTCCTAAAAAATCACTTTGCAACACTACCAAAATATTAAAACCACAGTCATTAAAATATGACATTTTTATGATAAAATAGTTTTATATATACTTACCAAGTAATTACATGGCACTTCAGTATAGTTTGTGTAGGTGATCAGCCCGTCCCACTAACGGAATATTGGAACGACCTAGCAAACAATTCTCATTCGTTTTATGCCCCATAACTTACCAAGAAATTACTTTACATAGCTAAATCCCACATTGACAGGGCATGGGATACATGGACATAGTATTCTACTCCAAAAACATTAAGTCATATAATGAATTTGAAATAGAAAAGTTGCTAGCATGAATGCAAAGCTTGTCGTTCCTTATTAGTTAAGAGAGCCTGAAGTATAAAACTGCAACTGGTTGATGCTCAACCTAACCTGTAGTGGCGTGGCAATAGAGCCAAGGGTTGCCTCTACTTAAGTGAGGGCTTTGTAGCGAAGGAGTACTCTGATGGCTACCAAAGCATCAGTAGAAGTTATGCAGCTAAGTTGTTATCCAATAGCTAGCAAAACTTTAATAGGTGCCCTTGCCCTGGGTGCAGTACCAATGTAAAAACAACCAGATACACTGTCTCCTACACTGAAATAACACCACAACTCATCCACTGAGAGTGGTGGGTGTTCCAGGTACTTTGTACCTCCTGGCTCCTAAAAAACTCTATGCCTCACCAGAAGGTGAAGAGAGAGTAGGAAAAAATCTTATGCTTCCTCCTGCTATACCATGCCAGTCACTATCCTATGGTACTGCAGAAGTTACACACTACTTAGCTGGCGCCAGTCTGGAGTTGGCACCAGGTGAGCTGTGGAAACTCGCGGATTGGTATAAACATCACTGGTGCCAAGCAAGCTGGGAGATCACGAAAGCCTTAAGCGCTAAAGTTGGCGCCAGACTGTAGCTGGTGCCAGGCAAGCTGTGCATCAGGGAAGCCCGAAGCTCTGGGCGCTGGGGGTTCTATAGCTGGGGCGAGACTTGTAGCTGGCACCAGGTGAGCTGGCTGCCAGGCAAGCAAGCAGCTCAAGGCTCTGGAAGCTCTAAAGCTGGCACCCGAAGAGCTGGGTGCCAGCAGAGCTAGAAGTTAAAGTTTCACTTCTAAGGTAGTGAGATGTGAAGGACGATTACACTTCCAGTAGGTTGATGCAGAATGGAAGTAATGGCCATATGTGCCTGTGAGACATGAAAGACAATATGCTTCCAATAGGTTGATGCCAAATGTAAGTAAGGGACATATGTGCCTGAAAGCTGAAAGCTAAAGACGTAGAGCCTGCTCAGATAACCTTAGCTTTCACTAAAAGAAGGCAAAGTTGTTCTTCTGAATCTGAGTGTTTCCAGAAATTCTCTTAAGGATGAAGGACAATGCGATCTTAATCCAAGGGAGAGGTGTTCTTGACCAATCAACAAAGGACAAGAAAGCCCTCTAGATTATCAAGTCCTGTTCAGGTAAATACCTAAAAAAAACTCCAATTGGACAGAGTTCACTCTTTCCCTTAGAGTTGGTGAGCGCTCCTGGGTGCTACGAGCATGCGCTGCGCCAGGTTGTAGCTGGTGTCAAGCGAGCTGGACACCAGGTGAGTTAGGAATTCAGGAGCTGGCCGGAGCTCCTGGAAGCCAAGGATCTCCGTTAAGCTCTAAGGGAGAAAGAACGGATTCAGGTCTCAGATGGATCCTTGTTCTTGGCTAAAATCAAAGGAAAAAATGGGGATAACACATCTCTTGCTTCCTAACTGGGTGTGAAAAAGGCTTGTGAGATCTTTGAGAAGAAGATGAAAGATCCAGGTCTCTGTACTTAACCAGAGATAAGCATAGATCGGTACCTCTTCAAGGAAAGTGAAAGAACCTAGATCTTCTCAGAAACCTGGGCTAAGAAACAACACGGAGGTGTCCGACTGTTTCCCCTGTCTTGGTGAAAGTTACTGTCAAGAGCCTCCATGCCCCTTTTTTTCAAAGATAATGAAGTCAGTTGACATGTAAAGACTGAAGTAATGCACAGACAAAAGGGGAAGCCAAATGCAGGAAGAGCTAGTAATCAGGAGGTCGTCTCCCTCTTGACCTTCATCTACTGTCTAAGAGAGAGAAATGAAGAACTGTGGTCAGGCAGCCCATCGTCAGGAGCAGAGTTCAAGATAAAATGTTGAGCGCTCCAAAACTAGAGTCGGAACGTTGTTGTTTAGGAGCGACAACCCTTTGCAATTGTGTGAATCTCGCAGAAGAAGAGAGCACCAGAGATTCCCTTCTAGAGAATACAAAACAAGAAAGGAAAAAAAACTCTTCCAAGTCCGTACATGACAGAGCATGGGAAAAATCCAAGGCACTGAGCCTCTGGCACTGGATGCTCTGACACTGGACACTAGACTTTCGGTGGACAGTGTAACAGGCCTAACAAATTACTAAGTTGGTGCTGAATGGTCTCCAACAAAGCAAAGGAATGGACAAAACCGACGTAAAAAAGTGAAGAGGTAGCGTCTGTAGTCCCAAGTGTGGTGTCAGATAACTGATAGCTGGCTCAAAACGGACAGGAGGACGAGTGGACAAGGGACACAGGTGGCCGGGCAAACATGAGCTCGGACACTGGGCACTCGAACACATATGGACGCTCGAAACTGGGCTCTCGGGAGTTGGGAGCTTGGAATTCGGAAGCTCAGAACCTGGGGGCTCGGAAGTTGGGAGCTTGGAAGTTGGGAGCTTGGAACTCGGACGCTTGGAACTCGGAACTCGGGAGTTCAGAACTTGGAACTCAGAACTCAGAACTTGGAACTCGGAATTTGGGCACTCAGAAGCTGGGAGCTTGAAAGTTGGAAGTTCGGAACTTGGGCGCTTGGAACTCTGAACTCGGAACTCGGGCGCTCAGAAGTTGGGAGCTCGGAATTTGGGTGCTTGGAACTCAGAACTAGGTAGCTTGGAATTTGGGCGCTCTCTGACTGTCCAGATTTGGAGAGCAATGACGACAACCACTGATGTAATAACACTGGGGAATATATCTTTACAATGGCTGAGATAAATCCAAAAAAATGCCATTGACTCACTAGTCTACACTTTGATCCATAACTAACCACATTGGGATCCTGAAAGTGTCAATGGAGCCTCTTGTCCACACTGGAATCCTAATCTTGTTCACACTGGGATCTGTAAACCGAAAAAACGTCATCGGCGCCACTACGGCCAAGGTAAACACATCTTTGTGGACGTCTTTTCAATGGCTGTCCATCGAGACCTGCAGACAACAGGATACACTCGGGTAACTATCTGGGGGCAAACCCTTTCGGACTCGCATGGACCGACAGTATGCCTCCTCCCAGGTTGCAGGTGAGTTTGACAGGGACTGGGTTTATGAAATCCGATAGGGCCGGATAGTTACCTCCTCCACTACACATCCAACAAGACGCCTTTCCAGTGGCTGTCTGCCGATACCTGGGACCGCAACAGGCTTGACTGAGGGGGCAACAACCCACGTGAAACCCCCCGACCTCCCTTGGACTTCCAGTTTGCCTCCTCCCAGGTTTGCAGGGGAGTTTGACAGGGACCTTCTGTCTAGGAGCATCGGGGGACAAGTAGTCACCTCCTTCACTGCAGTACACTTCACTATAACAAGGTTAACATCTGTTAACCAAGACATAAGAGTGGCAAAGGTAAGGAAAGGGAAGCAAGGGAGCCAGGCATGGGAGCATGTGGTAAGACGGCTAGTAAGAGAGAATTGGTGCTAGGGCGCTAACACTGGCACCGAGCACATGAGAGAGGGTGCTGGGGGCAAAGCTGGCGCAAGAGATCGGCACTAACAAGGTTCGTAGCATGAGCTGGTTCTCGGCTGTTGAGAACGTCAACTTGTAGCCGCCAACAAAAACCCCCAATTCTCTCCTTGCTACTTTCTGCCTAGCACTTTCAGTTCTGCAAAGGAAGGTGTGATGGTTATGTCAGAAATTTATTTACTGGAGGCTTCCAGGAAGCACAGGGCCGGTAAATAAATCATAGTTGCAAAAGATACAGGCTTAATGAAATGGCAAAATACCCAAGAACTATTATCAAGGCAATTATCGGTAGCTTGCATGAAGCATATGGCCGATAAACAAATCATAAATTGCTAAAATTATGGGCTAATGAAAGATAGTAATACATGCTGTAGCATCTGAAAATTACTTTAAAGCAAAAACATTATTGGTCAGTAAACAGTTCATGAATTGTAAAAGCTAATGCCTAATGAAAAGGCGTAACATACGTTGATTACTCTATAAAGGAATGCTGTAACATCCAAGAACTACTTTTAAGGCAAAACTATTATCTACAGCTCGCCACTATATTAAGGCCGTGAAACAATTCATAAATTGCAAAGATTATGGCCTAATGAAAGGCCTAACAAACACCAGTTATTTTATAATAAGGCCTAACAAACACCAGTTATTTTATAATAATAGAGTCTCTAGGCCAATTACTTTGTAACGGAGTGTCGTAACACTCGAGAATTACTTTTAAAAACAAAACTATTATTGGCAGCTCGCTAGCTGTTTATAGCCGAAAAACAATTCATAAATTGCCAAAGTTATGGCCTAATGAAAATGCGTAACATACAGTTTACTTTTATAATAGAATGTCAAAACATACAAGAATTACTTTTAATGCAAAACTATTATCAACGCTGCCAGAAGCCTAACTGGTAAACAAGCTATCAATGCAAATGGCGTCATTTACCGGCGGCTCCATGATGACTGAATCAACGTAAAACAAAATGAGAAAAAACTCATCCTGAAAGATTTCAGCTTGAAGGCTATAATATATGTGTTCCAATGGTTGATTTAAAGAATCCTCCATCAGAATCCAGTAAAATAAATGGAAAATAATGAAAATGCTACCACCAGACCAGGTGTTGCCACCACAGACGGCAGGAAACAAATGAGAATTATTTGCTAGATCGTTCCAATATTCCATTAGTGGGATGGACTGATCACCTACACAAACTATACTGAAGTGCTACCCACGAAATTTTGAATCTAAGCTGCCATTAAGTGGAAACTATAGCTATGTAATTACTTGGTAAGTTACTTATATAAAATTTGAATTTGCTTACTGATAAGAATGAGGACTTCAGTCTTTTAGTAATGACACTAAGAAAAAAATAACATATGGGTAGAAAAAACAATAACTTCCTTACCTACAGTTTTGTGTGAAGAACAAACACTCTCACTGTCCCTAATTGGACGTCTTCCCCTTTCTGAAAATGGATGATCAGGCAGAGTTGGCGTATTATTTCTGCTTGCATGTGAACATACAGAATAGTAAATACTATTACCAGATGAACCAATGGAGGAAGAGGACGACAAGACATGACTAAGACAACCATCAGGTGTGGAAATTCGACTTCGACTTTGGTTGGCAGAATCTGCGGGCTTGCAGTAACCATGATAGCTGGAACTCTGTGAAGCACAGGTGGGAATGCCATCATGGAGGGACAAATCTGTGTTCACTGTGGGTGCAGAAGAAACAGTTTCAAAGGAATCCATCTGGTCAACACTATGCTGCAATGGTGCTAATGCCAAATTCAAAAATCCTCCAGATTTGGTTCGGAAATGACTTGCCCTAGGATTATTCTCTTTATCAGAAACATAAGACTGAATACTCCTTACTTCATCATTATCTGATCCAGTAACAAGAACAGGGTTCATGTATCCACCAGATTTTGTTCGGAGATGACGTAACTTGTTCCCAGAATGCTTTTCATTGAGGCTTCGGTTGTGATTAATTTGCTTTTGGCAAATGGATGTATTTTGGGAAGATCTTCTCTTCACTGAATCCAACAATCTACTGGCCAAAGTTTTATAAGGATTGCTACTGACAGCAGGAGATTCAGAGGGTCTCTGAGAGGTGTTACACTCTACTAGACTTCGCAAATTTCCTGCTGATCTTGAACGACTTAGAGGGGAGTTGATGGGAGCAGTCACATACTTGCCACTAACAGTTGAAGATAAAACACTGGATTTGCTCATCATGTCTAAGGCATCTGACATATTTTCTCCCACAGTAGTATCCCAAGGGTAGTGAATATCAGATGAATGAACATCCAGCCCTGCTAAGGATGTTACTGCGATACTCACGGGTCTTGGGCGGGAATTTCCGTTTCTTTCCCTATCTCTTAAGTGCACGGTGTCCACAGATTTCTGTGGAATGATACGAGTTTTTGGGCTATCAGATGTAAAGGCCGTTTCAAAGCAACAGTTCTGAGGCAGAGAAAATCTTTCAATTTCATTACTCTTAAGAATATTGAAGTTTTCAACAGCTGTTTCTTTCTCTTTCTTCATTCTCCTGGCAAGGTCATTTGTTTTCACAGATCTCACCGTCTCTGCTTGTTTTGAAACTACAGATTCACCTAAAACTTTTGCAGGGAAACTGCCATTTTTAGACTTATCTAAGTTATTAGAGTAAAGCCCAAGACTAGAAGTTTCACAGCTCCCTTCTAAAAGTGTTGGGTACAGATTGTCCTCTTTGAAATCTGTGTAGTTTTTCAGTTTCTGCAACTTCAGTGATTGAGGGTTTGATAAACTCTCGAAATCCTTATGAGGGAGTACAGGTGTGTAAAGTTCATTTCCAGCTTTCTTTTCTGATTCTCCCCTTCGATGCATTTTATTATTGCAGTGATGTGAGTTATTTGCATCATATGTGAGGCCTCCAGTTTCAATACATGGGGTGGAGGTTTTCTGTTGACTGGAAATACTCATATTCAAAATCAAATTTTCCACAGAATCACTTCCTTCCAGATTGTTGTGTATGTAGCTCCCCTCATTTCCTTTATATGTCACGCTACCTTTCCCATCTGAACTGGATGATCTACATGCAATATCTAGAAATTCAGCTCCAATATAGAGTCTGATGACGGCATCATAGAGTTCACAAGGTACCAATGGTACCACCTGAAAAAAGAATATTACCATTACTTGAAAAATTTTACATCTCCAACCATGAAGATCACTCCAATTTCATGATTTTTATTTTATCTTGTAGTACTGTCATTAGTTAGTTTGATGAAACCACTGAGATCAATTTGTAAACTTGTCAAGTTTGTAGAGAAATCTGAAAGTCTTGGATACTTGATAAAGCTATAAAGAATATATACCAAAATTAAATACTTGCCAAATTTGTAAAAAAATCCCGAACAATCTTGAAAACATCTCTTTCAACACCAGGGTAGTTTGGAATGTTACATGTTGCATCTGCTGCATTTGGCCCTGTTCAAAATAAAGAATAAAATTGGTTTTAAACACTGACACAGCTTTTCAGATTATTCATCGCAGATATAATATAAAATACTGTATTGGGCTGTCATAATCCTCACAAGTATGATAACTGCAATTATCTTGAAAGTGTAACAGTTAGACCTGACACACCTTTAATAATACAATATACTTCTAATATCATTCAGTATACACCAGTAGAAATTTTTTTCATTATGTGGCACATAATGATTAAGAAAATGAAAATAATCAATTTGAATTTTCCCAAGGGATTAAAATTATTTCCAAGGATGTCAGTGTTGAAGAGTTCCAAAAGAGCCTAAGACAACCTGGACAAGCTGTGAAGCATCAAAGCCAAATCCCAAGAAAGCAGTTGAACTGCCAACCTGGAAATTGACTGGCTAAAATTTTGAAGCAGGTCTGAAACATCATCATTTTTGAAGTCTAAACCACGTTAAAAGATATGTGTGAGACCCCTCTCTGTATCCTTTAATTCCTAAAAATAATGTCTTCACATTTATGAGAAATGCTAATGAGGAACAGAAACTTAGATGACAAGTACCCCATTCATTACACCAAGCAACAAATCTCACCTACTTTCTCTGGCAAAGGTGAGTGGTAGACATCCAACACAGTGCAACTGAAAAACATCCATAACTTTTTGTTATCTTATGAGATTTCCACAAAGTTGGTGAAATGACGAAGCAGTACCTCCCCTTATCTAACAAAGCATCCTTAAGGACCAATCCAGGAAGACTCTTTGCTACACCTCACACTGAGGACAGTATTTTCACTATTGTTTGTGAGATTTATATTTATACACTGGGAAGGTCACACCGTAAGCTGATCAGCAGTGATTTTACCATTTCCTCCTAAACAACCAGCATCCAAAACTGGTCTATGGAACCTTTCACCATTTTTTAGTCTCCTGTTACCCCAATCCAAAAATAAACAGTCTTCTACTAGATACAGCAGGTGAATTTGAAAACCTATGATAATGTGGCTTTGTGCATAATCTCAAATTATTTTGTTTTGCATACAAGTATCTGGCAATGGCAGTTCACTTCACCACTTTTTATTTGATAGATTCTTATCATAAGTAGTTGGAAGTGTATTTAATGAGACCAAGAGAGGGAAGAAGCCTGGGATTCATCATCTTCCAGTTCTTCATAACTCACCGTCATTTCACATTCACTACACTGTCAAGAAATGTAGACTTCCAGGGTTACTTGCTACTGTCTCGTGTTAAGTCATGTGCCTTCCCTCCTATTCTACAAGTCTCGTACCAGATACAAGTGGCTTTTGGCTTATTAGTCTCCAAGTAATCTAGTTGACCCAACAGGCACATACACACAAATTGGAGAATTCTGCATCTTGGCCTCTAGCAAAAATAGCACTTCAGCCATAGACTTAATGAATTAATTCATGATGAAATAAATTAGGTTTTCATGGCAAAACACGATTTTGCATACAAAATCATTATTTCTATAATGACTGCCCTCCTCCAAGGCCCCAAAAATCTTCCTTCCTTACATACAGTTTGCACAAAAAGTGAGGTATTGGTTGGGACACACCTGTGGATTCAGAGGGGTGCATGCTTACTGAGACTACCTACAGCATGTCTGACAGAATAGATTAGTGAACTTGGGAACAACCATGGCACAAATATAGGTATATATAGTATATGGTTTGTATACAAAAAGCATGATTAATGGGTCTGCATAAAGTAAAAAAACTTATAAATTAGTTTTTCAGTTCAATTTCATCTCTCCACTGCACTTCAAAGGTTTCACAAGCCACTGGTACCAATAGGATCATTACTTTGTGTTTAAACACAGAACCTGAGCAACCGCAAGAAGTATTTGTTTAACACCCACAGAGGTTCCATCAGCAGTCTATGCTTAAGGGCAGACAGTCTCTGTTCTTGTTTTGCTACTACAAAAAAAGATAAACAGCTGTCCAATACCTCTGAAGCATAATAAAGTTCCCTACTATTCTTTGAGGGTCAGTCTTCTCATATCTCTCACCCTTTGAGAAGATGGGTTCATTTGGAAAGTGCTGAATGAGGTATCTCCAACTTCCTGTTCTGATTTCATTGGGAAAAACAAGTACAGTAGCCTTTTATCAGTCAGGTTGGTATGCTTACCAAATGCATTGCAGGTCAAGTAAACACACATTTGTGTGATTTCAACTGAAACTCAGTTCTTAAATATGTAAATCATTATACCCACTTCAAACAAAGGAGACATTAATTACAGAAAGTAATGGCTTATATCTGATATCCAAATACACACCCATAAACAGCAATAAAGAACAAAAAGTAACTGAGATGTCCCAGATAGTCAGGGCATACACAGTGAAGGCCTCTTAATCTTAATTGGTAGAAGCTGGTGCAAATGGGATCCAGTACATAGAAGGACAATATATGATTAATGGGGTTACAATGAACAAATACATATGGTATGACTGGGATTCATTATGCAAAGACTATATGATCAATGAGGTTACAATGAACAAATACATATGGTGTGACTGGGATCCTTTATGCAGAAGACAACGTATCATTAATGAGGTTATACTGAACAAATACATAAGGTACACCTGGGATCCATTATGCAGAAGAAAGACAATACTGTACATGATTAACAAGTTTATAATGAACAAATACATATGATGTGACTGGGATCCATTCTGCAGAAGAAAGGCAATGTATGATTAATGGGGTTATAACAAATGAAAACATAGTAAAGATAATCATAATTAAATAACATTTACTTTGAAGTACTGTATAAAAAAGATACAAAATCACCATAAATTGCATTGCACTAACTTTCCACTACAATGGATTATATTTTGTTATAAACATTATACTTACAGTGTGCCATACATTTCATGGCAGTCAGTATCCAGTTTGGTAGATTATCAGGATGACCTTCAGGAGCCTGGACAACCCCTCTGACTGTTATCTGGGTCATGTTATGGTGCAATATTTCCCCATTAATCACACTAGGATCAAGTAGGGTAGACAGATCACCAAATAGCAAGCGCTTGCAAATAGTGTCAAGTCTGAAAATGTAAAATACAGTCCTTTATGGTTTTATACATAGAAAGCAAGTTTATTATTCTTTTTAAATATTTCCATCTTCATAACACATTTCCATCTCTCATTCATAGTAGCCTACTACCATGTGATGTAGACTTCTGGGGTTACTGATTTTTAAGTTGCATGATGATGATGTATGTATTGGCCAGTTCTATGGGAGTCAAAGTAGCTAGTATTAACAATGATGGGGAATATACTCCCTTTCCTAACCTGCAACAACTATTACCTAAAATGCTCACCACAGGTTTTATGACCATACTATCTATAAACCTATGAGCTATCAGACTTTGTTCCTGACTAATTCATACAGTTCACAAGCTCTACTGGACCATAATGGCATGCTCAAACACTCTGGAGAATTCAGCATTTCAGCTTTCCACCCAAACACTGATTCAGGTACACAGTGTATATACAGATATATATATGATTAACCCTTAAACGCCGAGCCTCTATTTACAAAAATGTCTGTCGTATGCCGGCGGCGTTCGGGAGTTAGCGCCGAAGCGGAAAAACAGTTTTTTTTTTTTAAATCACAGCACACTTAGTTTTTAAGATTAAGAGTTAATTTTTGGCTCCTTTTTTTCTCATTGCCTGAAGTTTAGTATGCAACCATCAGAAATGAAAAAAAATATCATTATCATATATAAATATTGGAATATATGACAGTGCAAAAAAAAATTTTATATATAATTGTTTACAAATTGCGCTGTGAGCAAAACGGTTAAAGCTAATGAGTTATGTTTTTTTGTTGTATTGTACACTAAATTGCCATGATTTTGGTATATAACAAATTGTAAAACAATCAAAGCAACACAGAGAAAATATTATCACAAAATGATGCATGAATTCGTAACGCGCGGACGTAAAAACAAGTTTTTTTCTCAAATTCACCATTAATCGAAATATTGTGCTAGAGACTTCCCGTTTGTTACAAAATGAATGTAATTGATTAAATATTACTAGAATGTAAGTGTTTTAGCTTACAACTGCAGTTTTCGACCATTTCGGTCGAGTTAAAGTTGACCGAAGGTCGAATTTTTTCTATTTATCGTGATTTATATGAAAATATTTCAAAACTGATAAAAGCTACAACCATGAGTTATTTTTTGTTGTATTCTACATGATATTGCGCACATTTTCATGTATAACACTTTATGTAAGGCCTAATATAAAACGGTGCAAAAATTACGACAAGGTGACAAGAAATTCTGAAATTTTCAGCAGAGTTACAACGCCCGGACGTAAGGAAAAAGTTTTTTAAAAAATTCACCATAAATCAAAACATTGTGCTAGAGACTTCCCGTTTGTTGCAAAATGAAGGTAAATGATTGAATGTTACTAGAATGTAAGAGTTTTAGCTTAAAATTGCATTTTTCGACAATTTCAGTCGAGTGAAAGTTGACCGAAGGTTGAAATTTTGGCACATCAAGATTTATATGAAAATATTTCAAAACTGATAAAAGCTACAACCATGAGTTATTTTTTGTTGTATTTTACATGAAATTACACACATTTTCATATATAAAACTTTATGTAACGGATAATATAAAATGGTGCAAACATTACAACAAAGTGACGAAAGAATTTCTGAGATGTTCGGCCGAGTTACCGCGCAGCAGACGTAAGAAAAAGTTTTTTTTAAAAATTCACCATAAATTGAAATATTGTTAGAGACTTCCAATTTGTTGCAAAAATGAAGGTAAATGATTGAATATTACTAGAATGTAAGAGTTTTAGCTTACAATTGCGTTTTTCGACCATTTCAGTCGAGTCAAAGTTGACGGAAGGTTGAAATTTTGGCACTTATCATGATTTATATGAAAATATTTCAAAACTGATAAAAGCTACAACCATGGGTTGTTTTATGTTGCATTTTACATGTAATTGCGCACATTTTCATATATAAAACTTTATGTAACGGCTAATATAAAATGGTGCAAACATTACGACAAAGTGACGAAAGAATTTCTGAGATTTTCGGCCGAGTTACCCCACGCGGACATAAGGATAAAGTTTTTTTTTCAAAAATTCACCATAAATCAAAATATTGTGCTAGAGACTTCAATTTGTTGCAAAATGAAGGTAAATGATTGAATATGACTAGAATTTACAAGTTTTAGCTTACAATTGTGTTTTTCGACCATTTCGGTCGAGTCAAAGTTGACCGAAGGTTGAAATTTTGGCACTTATCTTGACATATGAAAATATTTCAAAACTGATAAAAGCTACAACCATGGGTTGTTTTTTGTTGTATTCTACATCAAATTGCACACATTTTCACACATAAAACTTTATGTAACGGCTAATATAAAACAGCGCAAATATTACGACAAAGTGACAAAAGAATTTCTGAGATGCGTCGCTGATGTTCTGTAGTGCGAGAAGAAAGAAATTCGCACATGCGCAGCTGGGTAACACTTGTAAACAAAACAACAGTGTGATCCGTGAACTTCCAGCATCCCTCAAGGTGCGTGATTTAAAATCTTTCGCAAACTAGGCCTATAACTATTTTTCCGCAAATATTTTTAAAAACTTTTTGTAGTCGACGTACCGTACGTCCACTCGGCATCCTACAGACAACTTTAGTCGACGTAAGATATGTCCAGTTGGAGTTTAAGGGTTAATATTATTAGGATGAAAAAAATTACTCTTTATATAACACAAAACAAACTTGTCAAACAAACCAATTAATTACATGATTGCCATCCTCCCAGCCCTACAAATCTCACTACTTTCATAATGTGACTGTCCTCTGTCTGGCATACAAAAGACATAAATCTGGGAACATTCAGGACATGAATACTATATAGAGAATATGACATATGACTGGTGGGTCTGTATTAAAAAATTGGTTTTGAGTTGTAAAAACATGGTATTCAGTACCAAGATTTTAACTGTATATAAAATGCAATCCCATTCATTCACTATATCAACCACCTTGTACTTAAAACAGAATTTCCTGTAAGAAGAATGATAAGTTTATTGAAACATAAACATATTTATTAAACACTTACCTCTCCATAAACACCCATTTCCATACATTGTTGGTTTCCTCTTTTGTTAAAGGCTTGGTAACAACGTGGCATTTTTGCATGCCTCCATTATCCTTAGCCTCGTTGATCACATTTTCATCTAATTTTTTTAACTGAAACTGAACAGAGCAATAAATAAACATGTAACCTTAGACTGGTGAAAAATATTTTACCATACCAAATTCAATTATTGATCTGTCAAAACTAATACATCTCATATTATAGGCAGTTGCACGCATACAAAAAATAAGGTGATATGACACTAAAGCTTCTGGTAATTACACAAGCACTAACTGGCTTAAAATTATGCATATACAATGTAACAAAGTTGATAAGAATCTTGGCAGAAAATACAATTTCATAAAGGATGGAGTATACATCCTTTGGAAGAGTATCTTTACTTTATGGCATTGCTTTAGACTCCTCTCATACATTAAAGATTACAGAGCCATTGCAAAACTGAAAATAAACAACATCCCAGGTATTGGAAAAGAGGAGAATGAGCTGGAATAATAAAAAAAAAGGGGGTGCCACTTACAATACCATAAAACACAGCAGTGCTCAGTAAATGGGTAGGAAATACTGAACAAAAATTTATAATCAATATCCTAAATGCAATACACCAAGAAATAGGGTAAAGGGAACACAAAGGGCAAAGGAGGAAGGAACAGATTTATCAATGCAGATATATAAGCATAATTCTAAGTAGTGAGTTCATTTCATGAGAAGTATGAGGAACAACAAACAAGAGGGCTTTTATGCCAAAACCAATTAAAGAGGCAATCTCATACCTTCATCTATTATTCTAGCTCTTAGCCTAGGGACAAAGAAAAGAAAGGGGGGAAAAACAAAAACTGTAGTGCCTAACCTTGAGTGAAAGCAGTCATTAACATGTCTTTTGGAGGGTAAAAGATATTAAGCTACAGAAAATAGAAACATGAAGGGGAAGTTACCAGTCTAAGGATTAACAGGTTTCTGAGTAAACATGGGAAAAGGGTGCATGACAATTATTGACAGCTTACTCTTAACTGTGGGTACTCTATCCTCATACAGTAAAATAAAACTACCCAAAATAACAAATATAGAAATCCTACCTTAAGGCAGAGAGAGAGGGAGATTTTACATTAATCACACAAACTGCCTTTGACTCTTTGATTAGTGGAAACAAAGGATAGAGAATCCCAAGTATGAGAGCAATACAGTACTCTAAACAGGGATGAATTTTCTACAAGCAGACTTAGCAATGTGAAACTGTCTTTTACATAAAAGTCTCTAGTAACCTTGATACATAATTCTAGAGGAATCAAGAATTTAATTTAAAGTTTTGTCAATAAAAACAATATCTGAAAATCTGAGAAGGAAATATAAAAAAATCTTAAAGCGGATCACAAATATAAACTCTTCACCATGTTTCGTTTCCCAAGTCTACAAGTCCTCCAGCTTAAGAATTTTAAGATCTGAATATATAAAAATGCAACTGCCCTTCCCATTCATTTTTAAAATGGCCATCATTTAATTGAGGTGCCTTGCCAATTTTAATCCCCTAAACTTGAAAAGCTCAACATCAACAATGAAAAAATAGTCACAATACAAACCTTTTATCCATAAATCGTACATGCATGTGCACAAGTTAAAAAAATTTAGTTTACAACTGATTTTTTGTTTGCATTTGCCATATACAGTAATACTGAAGCAAAATCACCTTCATATTACTCACACAAGAGTAAGATAAATACAAAACACTGCTAACCTGCTTGGGGGAATTGTCCCATCTCTTTCTTAACTCTGGAGATGCTCCTTCATTGGCATCCACATAATTGGGGTTATTAGAGCTGAGAGTACCCAAAGCAATGCGACCAGGAGTTCGCGGGGTACGAAGTGCCTTCAGTGGTGATTTGTTACAAAACCTGTAAAGTACAAAAAAATTAAAGCATAAAAAAAATAAATGTTGATCCCATCTGTCAACTCTTCATTAGACTACTGTACTAGCAAATATCTTAAGGACAATATTGTGTCATGACAAAAACTCTTTCGCAATGCAAATCATGATACATTAAACCTCCCTTATATTAGACTGACCGAAATTCCTGTGAAAGGTTACCATTCAGAAGTGCATAAGTGAGGCAATCTTGCATGGTGCATCACTTAATGGTGTACGAATGATGTGAGATTAGGTGGTCATCTTATTGCTGCATACAAAGCAATGGTCATGCAGTTAAGCACAGTCTAACCTTCACCATTCCTCGGTCTCTTTTCTTACTGACCATCTACGCATCAGTTTATAATATGCATTATTCTCTGCTGCACTGGTCTTTGCAATCACTTTTTTTAAATGTTATATGATTGCTAAGAAGCTTGTGCATCTATTTTGATTATGTCATAAAAACTTATTATGATAACTTTGGTCTCTATCTCTTTATAAAAAGCAGAAAACATTCATTATGTGTACCCCTTGCATTTGTTGAGAACTTGTGATCCATTACTACCCATGAATAATATAATGAAAATATTTTTACTTGTGTTCCGAATAATTTTGAGGACATTTACAACACTTCAAGAAAAAGCTCATTTCATTTATCTTTATGTGGTTCTAATGCTAAAAATTGCAGGGCAAAGTGAATGCTGCATAAGCTATAACAACAGCCATGGACAGTATTGTATAAAGATGTATACTGTGAAAGAGAAGGTCAAGGAAAACCTGGAGTTTACCATACAACTCAGGGTTAATACCAAACAAAACAAAAGCTTACAAATTAGCTACTATATCACAGAATCCAAAAATGCATCTGACATTCCAGTCTCTGTTCCTGGTAGTTTGTGGCTGCATTATTAATATCATTATTCAGAAGATGAACCCTATTCATACAGAACAAGCACACAGGGGCCACTGACTTGAAATTCAAGCTTCCAAAGAATATGGTGTTCATTAGAAAGAAGTTACAGGAGGTAATAGGAAACACAGAAAGAAGAGGTCAGTTATGAAGTTTTCATAATAAAACTAATATTGTAATACTTACCTGAACACCTGAATTAGCCCTGGTCACCTACCAGCCCGAACTACATCCCCCTAGCTTTTACCCACCATGTGGGTAATCAACTGTCAGCATTACCAACGCTTACAGGAAAATCTTGTCAAATGAGTTACCTGAAGTACCGTTAGCAACGCTGCTGCAACTCCCGGCCAAGTGAGGCTGACATCCCCAATTGCGTTATTCACTATTCAAATTGAAGTGGGGAGGAGAGTAGGAATCTTTCAGGTGGTTCAGGTAAGTATTAGAATATAAGTTTTATTATGAAAACTTCATATTGCAATACACTTCCTGAACACCTGAATTAGCCAGATTAACAAAATTTTAAGGATGTGGGATCAACCTAATTCACTCCCACCTGCCAACAGGGAAAGCAGGTAACTCATTATACGCCTACTCTACATAAATGAGTGTATCCTCACCTGGTTATCCCACTCGGCAGGTGAGGATGCCTGTAGAGAAAGTACCCCCGATGTCAGTCTCATGTCTAGGTACTGTCTGAGTCAAGCTACCTCTCATGTGGTATTCAAACCTCCTCATGGATAGAGGGTAGCGAAAAACCAACCTACCATGTGGCTAAACACAGCCTCCCATGAATAGCAGAGAATGATGAACCTCTCATGTGGCTAATCAAAGCACTCTCATGTATGGAGGGGTACGATGAACCTCCCATGTGGCTAATCAAAGCACTCTCATGTATGGAAGGGTACGATGAACCTCCCATGTGGCTAATCAAAGCACTCTCATGTATGGAGGGCATCGATGAACCTCCCATGTGGCTAATCAAAGCACTCTCATGTATGGAGGGGTACAAAGAACCTCCCATGTGGCTATTGTAGCCTCTCATGTATGGAGGAGAAGTTGAGTGTGCAGGATCTTTGAGTTCTTCGCCGCCTGTTGCCACCGCTGTCTGCGCAGAAGAGGTTGAAGAAACCAAACCTGTCCACTGGATCTGCCTAACTTCACAGTACTAACGCCAACTTAATACTCTCACCATGAATCCTGACCAAGAGAGAATCCTAAGTTCCTTAGACTACATTCATCACTTAAAGTTCCCTCCCCGCCCTTGACATTAATACATAATTATAAGATCAAGTTGGTCGCCACAAAGGGACCCAGCGAGTAACTCCTCTCCGAAGAAAATTGAATGTCTCTGAGGTAGAAAGTCGTGAAAACCGACACCGACTTCCAAGTGGCCGCCTGTAAGAGCCTCTGTACTAAGAGAGTACCCCCTCAGCTAAATGAACGCACCCTCGATAATAGAGTTAGCTGCTACACATGAACTAAGAGAATAACTCTCATGTAAGGAGGAGAACGATGAATCTCCCAAGTGGCTATTCAGAGCCTACCCTGTATGGAGGGAATGAGGTAGTGTGCCGAGCTGTTGACCTTCCGGCCTGCAGGTTGCAGCAAAGGCCGACGACCAACGAGCGAAGAAGTATCTCAGCACCGACGAAACAGCCTAGGCTAGCCTACGAGAGCACCCCCTTGGACTCTCATAGGGAAACTATCAAAGACTAGGATACTTAAAACATACTAAACTTAACTTCATGTGATTATACTATCACTGTTGCTTAAGATTCTAAAGCCTATAAGGAATTCCTCTATCTGGTTAACCTAATAACCACCGCACTACGTGAATACCACCTTAGCTAAATGAGCGCACCCTAGATAATAGACTTTGCCGTTACATATGGACTAAGAGAATAACCTTCCGAGCCTTCGCACTAAGAGAATACCACCACAGCTAAATGAATGCACCCTAGATAGGAGACTTCGCCGGTATATGCGCTGCGGCAAATTGAACGTCTCGAGTAAAGGAAGAAAAAACTGAGATGGACTCCCAAGTAAACTGCCTCCAGAATAGAAGACTCTGAACAATTCCTTAGAAAGGAAGATAAAGTGAACATACTCCGAATACCGTGTGGTAATGAAAAAAAAAATCTGTTAAATGCTAAATATAATGTAAAGTCAAAATTAAATTGTATTCAAGGGCATAAAGATCGCACCACATGAGAATCGCGTAGTGTGCCCACAATTGTGTTTGTGGAGTGACCGCTTATGAACCAGGAACCAGGAGCCCTCTTTCCGAAAGTAACTAATCGCATTCTTTGACAGCGGACAGGAAGAATTCTGTGAAGAGACAAGAAGTGTACACAAAAGTGGACAGTTTCTCAACCTTTGATAAATAGACTTTAATATTTACATCGGACATAAAGACATCCCCGCTTGATCGCCGGAATCGAACACTTGCAGATAAAGAACCTTAAGCGAACGAGGCAAGAGTTTCAGCCTCCGACTCTGTCTTCGCCATGAATTCCAGAAGAAGAGAAATACATATCATTTCCCGCCTAGGAAACCAGCCTAGAAAACTTCCTGAAGCTCGCCCACCTTTCTATCTGCAGCTAAAGCCAAAAGAAAGAAAACACCTAATCAGTTGTCTTAACGTTAGAGCTTCCGACAAATCTCACGAAGGAGCCCGAGTCGGCAAGACCGGACGTTAAACTTAAAGGAATGTAATAAATCATAGAAGATCTTACTACTAGAAATTTTCGGGAAGATGGAAAAATGTACTGCTAAGTGTTGAGCAGTAGCCAGCAACAACCAAAAACGGAAGAATCTTGATTTTCCGAAGGAATGAGAGAAAATCAGCTATTTTGGTTATGGCAAGCCTAAAGATGGAATGACCTTCCTTACGACACCGACTTCCACATGTCCAGCTGACCTGGTAAAGCTTACGGGTTGACTTTCTCAAGCTGAAAGAAACACCATCTAGACATAGCTTTAGAGAGTCCGGTCTGTCTAGCTGTTCGCTCGGCAGTCGCCTGAAACTAGGTTCATCACACAAGAGTTTGGATGATAATGGTGAAAATGCGGTTGTCTAGAAGATCTTCCGCATGAGAAGGAACATTGGAACTTCCGTAAGGAGCATTAGGAGTTCCGGAAACCAAGGGCGTTAGGGCCAGCAAGGAGCTAGAGTCATAGACGTCTTGTCACTCCTGCAATTCCTGATTACCTGATGAATGAGACCGAATGGCGGAAAGCATACACCTCTAAAGTTCTAATGACCTTGTTTCCCCCGAGTTCTCAGATACGACACGGCAGTTACGATGTCGCAAAGCAGACCCACCATATCTGTTGTGAACTAAGACTGAAAAGCACCTGAGGGCTTCCTTTACAGCCCTGAGTTCCCGAAGATTATGACTCCTCTCATTCCCAATCCTTCCAGAGGCCCGAAGACTCGGTTCCTCTAAGGTTGCTCCCCAACCTTGATATGAGGCATCTGAGTACAGATGAACGCCGGGAAGAGGGGAGACTATAGACCTTCCGGATGTCAGATGCACTTCTTCTGACTATCACAGAAGATCCGACAAGCGAGAATTGCTCCAGACTAAACCTGCATTCTCGATATGGAAGTCCCAGCGATTCCTGAGACATACCCGAAGAGAAAAGCATATGGAGACAACAAGACCCTGGAAGAGAGAGAGAGAGAGAGAGAGAGAGAGAGAGAGAGAGAGAGAGAGAGAGAGAGAGAGAGAGACATTCTCCCTAAGAGGCTTCTCCAATGGGTACCAGCTGTTCCCTGTTGGACAGGGGCACCTCTGCTTCAACATTTTGTACCCTTGACGATGCATAATTGCCAACACTGGAGACATGAGTTAGAAAAGTTAAGTATACCTTAGTTTAACCAGACCACTGAGCTGATTAACAGCTCTCCTAGGGCTGGCCCGAAGGATTAGACTTATTTTATGTGGCTAAGAACCAATTGGTTACCTAGCAACGGGACCTACAGCTTATTGTGGAATCCGAACCACATTATACCGAGAAATGAATTTCTATCACCAGAAATAAATTCCTCTAATTCTTCATTGGGCGGCCGGAGACTCGAACTCGAACCAACAAGTTCGTTATACTGGCCACATACCCTTAACCCTGAGCAGCCACACTAATCATAGGCTGCTGTGACGCTATTGCTAACAACGGCTACACAAAATTGAACATGGAGGGGATATCCTCCTCCCTAAGAGACTGTTGCAGAGTGCAAAAGGCGCCCTCAACAGAACCTTCTTCAAATGTCCGGATAGTGTGGTGGAATCTTAAAAAGAAGTCCCTCCTCTTCTTGCCAAAGAACGTTGTACAGTCAGACGAAATGTTAACCTGGTATGCCAGCCCCATTGAAACCGAAGTGATGAAGTGTCAGGCAGTACAGGATTGGAGGGAGTATATCCAACTTGTTTGAGAAAACCCTATCAACCCAGACCATACCCACATAGAGTGGGACAAGGCCTCTGACTGGCTGCGAAAAGTGTCCTCCAAGATACAAGCCTCCCCAGATGAAACTGAGACCAGACAATTTGACAAAGGAATCTGAGAGTGAAGAGCCTCAACAGATACGATGAGAGGAACCCTGAAACCTGCAGAAGGGTTACCCACTACCTTGTAAGAAACCCCTCCCGAATAGGAAGCAAGATTGAATCCTACTTGCTCGACCCTATCAAAGCCACTAACCTACGTCTGCCTCCCTCAATGCCTGCCAGACACGGCCAAACCAGACCAGATTCTTTGACGATTGAGCAACTACTGGTTCCATCACATATAGTGACTCGAACATCGCTTGATTCAGTAATGGAGGCTCCTCCAGAGCCTTGGACTGAGGATAAAGAGTATGGATAAAGTCCACCATCCACTTATACTCATTCTCATTAGCTTAAGGAAAACTAATATCCAGTACCACATCCTCTTCAAATGAACAATCCTTGTCGGACTGGTCCGACCGAGCCGGAACAGGAAAAGAGACAGGTCGACCCCTAGCAAACGCCGAACTCAAAAACCCTGGGTGCGCGAGACAGACACCTGACGAATCAATTGCGAACATACTGGAAGCACCAAAGTAGTTTGCGCAAACCCTGCACCACCCAATGACGATGACACAACACCTGGGCAGGCCACACCTGGGCGGACAATGCCCACTCCTGAGAGCGAAGAGGCTGCAACACCCGAACCACGCAAATCCGGATGTATCAAAACAGCATGAGAATGGGAATCCAGAACTGAAGACTTGCTGGTTAATGAAGAAGATGACCCGGAATCAACCCCAAACCTACATGGACGCCTTAGACAGAGGGACAGAGAAACCTGCAGGAAAGTTGAGAAAGAAGAGGCCGAAGAAGGGAAGAAGGAAGAAGCCACACTCGGAGTAACCACCGGGGCGCCAAACACCGACGTTGGACAGATGGAGAAGGTACCAACTAGACCAGAACTCAAAGTAGTTTCGACAGGGAAGTTACGAGGTACTGAACCCAAGGTAACAGAGGAAGGCAAATTACCAGCTATCCTAGAGAATGGAAAGGCTGAGGAAACTATCGGTGCTGATACACTGAACGCTGGCGCACGCAAACCACCAACTGCCGTAGCACCCGCAAGAATTGTGGAGGATACATTACGGTTAGAAACCCATGAAGAATGAAAATAAGGAGTTGCTGACGCCTCCGCAAACACCTGAGAAGCAACTAGATCGGATGCCTGAGAAACTACAGGATTTGCAAAAGATGATAAAGAAGAAGGATCCGTTAAAAATACCACTTCCCTTAACCACAAAGAGAGAGGGAGCTGCTGAAGCTCTAATATCACAGGGTTGAACCAAGAAAAGCCTTTGCTCTGCTGAGTTAAAAGCCAAGAAAACAGGATGAGCAAACCAAGACCCTGAAGAGCCCTCTGAAGAGCAGACCAAAAAAGAAGATTGAGTAAGGCAATGGAAGAAGGCTTGGAAGAAAATGGGGAAAAAAGGAAAATTCCATACCAGCCAAAGAGGCCATAGATTTCAAAGAAAGAAAATAGACTGATTCTGTTCCCCTGCCCCCCTGATAATCTTGATAGACATCATTATCAAATTTAGAAAATTCTTTAAGACATGATCATGAATATTGGTAAACTTGATCGCCAGAATTACCACCATCGCAAGACAAAAGGAATTTTAACCCCTGAAGGAATATGAACCTTCGAAGTAGGAGTATTCAACGAAAAACAAAACAAATTCAGAACCAGATATATCAGAAACCAAATCTGAACGACCCTCCACGGATCTGGAAACCTTTTGTTGCACAGAGCATGAAGCAGGAAATAAAACCGACAACCGACGATTGATCCAAATGAGAGGCCTAAACATTAGCGACCCCAACCCAACCTGAACCCAAAGAAGACTGCACATTCAACTACTCTTCCTGAATACTTCCTAAAGTAGTATTCCTACTCGTCTGAGTGATTCCTAATTCTAAATCCACCTAAGAACTTACGCTTTTAGAGGGAAGGGGGGGAAATCTGCTGCCAACACTGCCTGCTCCGTGCCAGGGGGGCCAGCAGATCCTACCTTCGAGGTTTGCAGTTCTCCATGACCCCTGGCACCCGTTAGGGCAGGTTCTGGAACAGGCAGGGGGCAGAAAAAGAACGATTAGTATCTACAACACTAGTACTACTATCCTTATCTTTAGTTTCCGTTAATTTAGTCATAAAGCTAGAAAACAGACTAGACACACTAGCAGGTAACTTGTCCTCTAACTTTTTGAATAATTCTTCCATCTGATCTACTGACCAAGACTCACCGCCTATCTGACTGATACTACACTGGATCTTCCTACATAAAAAACAAACAATGTCGATTGTGTTAGAGGGTACTCATCCTACGCTTGCAGGACGTGTAGGACCGATGAGCATCAGCATCTCCAGCAGTAGAAGGCTCTGTTGTCGAAGATGTAAACAAAGTGGAAGCATCGGCACTAGCAGACAGCGACGTTTTCTTGTCTGACTTATCCAGTCGAGTCCAAAGTACCGATCCCAAAGTCAAAATTGGGAGAGAAGTTCCAAATCCAATCAATGAAGTATCTATCCAGGAGAAAATGCACTGAAAACAGTCCAAATCATAATCTGATGTCCGAATTCTTTGAATGGGGGTCGGGCTAAATGACCAAAAGTTTGCCTGATGTGGGACACACCCACACAGCATGGCGAACAGAAAGCAATTGGGGATCTCGGCCTCACTCTGCCAGGACTTGCAGCAGCGTTGCCAACAGTACTTCAGGTAACTCACTTGACAAGATTTTCCTGTAAGCGTTGGTAATGCTGGCAGTTAACCCTTAAACGCCGAGCCTCTATTTACAAAAGTGTCTGCCGTATGCCGGCACGGTTTGAGAGTTAGCGCCAAAGCAGAAAGAAAGTTTTTTCATAAAATCACAGTAAGCTTAGTTTTTAAGATTAAGAGTTCATTTTTGGCTCCCTTTTTTCTCATTGCCTGAAGTTTAGTAAGCAACCATCAGAAATGAAAAAAATATCATTATCATATATAAATATTGGAATATATGACTGAGTGAAAAAAATTTCATATGTAATTGTATACAAATCACGCTGTGAGCAAAACAGTTAAAGCTAATGACTTTTTTTTTTTGTATTGTACACTAAATTGCGATGATTTTGGTATATAACAAATTGTAAAACAATCAAAGCAACACAGAGAAAATATTATCACAAAATGATGCATGAATTTGTAACGTGCGGACGTAAAAAATTTGTTTTTCAAAAATTCACCATGAATCGAAATATTGTGCTAGAGACTTCCCGTTTGTTGCAAAATGAAGGCAAATGATTGAATATTACTAGAATGTAAGAGTTTTAGCTTACAATTGCATTTTTTTACCATTTCGGTCGAGTCAAAGCTGACCGAAGCTTGAAATTTTGGCACTTATCGTGATTTATATGAAAATATGTCAAAATTGATCACAGCTACAACCATGAATTATTTTTTGTTGTATTCTACATGAAATTGCGCACATTTTCATATATAAAACTTTATGTAAAGGCTAACAGAAAACGGTGCAAAAATTACGACAAAGTGACAAAAGAATTTCTGAAATTTTCAGCAGAGTTAGCTGATGCTTTCTTTTGGGATAAGAAAGAAATTACAGATGCGCAGCTGGGTCACACTTGTAAACAAAACAACAGCGTGATCCGTGAACTCCCAGCATCCTCAAGCGCGATTTAAAATTTTTCGCAAACGATGCCTATAAGTATTTTCCGCGAATATTTAAAAAAAAATTTTTGTAGTCAACGTATTTTACGTCCACTCGGCACCCGACAGACAACTTTTGTTGACGTAAAGTATGTCCAGTCGGCGTTAAAGGGTTAATTACCCACTTAGTGGGTAAAAGCTAGAGGGATGTAGTTCGGGCTGGTAGGTGACCAGGGCTAATTCAGGTGTTCAGGGAGTGTATTGCAATATTAAAAAATAAAAAAAATTTAAAAGTAAATAAACACATAAAAATGTAGGTAAAATACAAGGGGAATTGTTTTACAGTAGTAATGCATTGCATCTTCTATTGAACTTTTGAGGTTCCAATTGTACAACATCCTCAGGGAGACTTCCATAGTTTAACAATGTGAGGAACAAGGACCTCTAGAACCGAGAAGTTTGACAGCAAGGGACACTTATTGTATGATGGTGCTGCTGTTCAGTAAATCTGGTTGCTCTCAGAAGGAAAAGAGGATCAGGGCTCAATTGTAAATGTGAAAGACTTCTGTTAAAATACAATTTTCGAAATTGACAAACGAAACCATCCATTGATGGTCCAGGTCATAACTGCTAATGTTAGAAAACAAAAACCTAACATCACAACCCATTCTATCTAAAAGAGATAAAAAGGAAGTCTCAAAATAGATGGTGACAGAGAAGTCTCCATTTCACTGATAGAGGTTACTGAACCATTATGATGTCATATCTGTCAAAGAATAAAGAATATGATACTCTGAAGTGTACAATGTAGGCAATGCTGTGTTGTTTTGAGAGTTCATGCCCAAAACCTCAAAACCCAGACTGACGATGTCTTATGACTACGAAAAAAGAAAGAAAACTATCTCATATCATGACTTTTTCAAAAGTTGAGAAGCTCCACCACCTAAAACTAGTTATAAAGTGGCTGGTACTTGAAGACATATTTAAAGCCTCTAGGATACCACTTATTCCTTACCATTGTCTTCCTAACTTTTCCATAAAAGCCTGTGTCATGACATCCATAACTTAAGAGCTAAATATTTGACCATTCTCTCTTAAGAAATTCAGTGCCACTAGGAAGTCACCATAAAAATTCAGCTAAAAAGGGTAAGGGGCATCTAGGAAGGTTAGTGACCATTACATCAACAAGAGCAGCAAGTTAGAATAGAGGTTTGTGATAACTCTGGACTCAAATGCCAAGAGGTAACCAAAGGATTAATGCTATTCAAAGACAACAGGATGGGAACATAAATGCAGAATTCAATATTTTTTAGCCAGCCTGCACTATAATGCAGAACTAGAAACCAAAGAACCAGCCTCTCTACTTAATTAGTCAGCATGATGATGCTTCATTTTATGATTTACGTAGTTTAATATCATCATAAACATTTTCACACAAGCTTTTCTCTTTGTGTGGTTAGAAGTAGCCTAACTGTTTTAGTTTAATCGTTGTAACATTACTGCAGTGTGCACCTTCTACTACCTATCTCTATCATTTGCCCCTGCAGTACATATCCATGAGTAGGGTTCTTAATAATGAAATGATGAAGTCAGTTATGACATTTCTATTCCTATTTCCATTTAAAAGTTGTTAACAGCATCACAGTGTGCACCTTCTAATACTGTACCTTGCTGCATCATTTGTCACAGGAATGAATAATGAATTGATTAGGTCAGCATTAAGACACTGAAATTTCAATGTGCTACTGTCTATTTTTGAAAATGAAAGTTAGAAATAGTATCCATCCTATGTAGGTGGAGTGGGGTTTACAAGGAAATACAGTAAATGCATATATCTGGGTACATAATTAGTTAATACTTTATCACTTACACAATTGTTCTTGACAATGAGGACTGTTAGTCCTAGAAAGCTTGTAACCTTCTTTAAATAAATATCTCTGCTAGATACCATCCACTTTTAATGAGGTCCTGTTAGTAATTAGTTAGTACTGTATATAAAATGAAGGTCTCTGTGTAGCTTGAGAAAACAGCAATTTAAAACCTATTCCACGTGGTGGACTGGGTCATTGAGGCCAAAATGGAAATTATAAATGGAAATTAAAATCTCAGTGCATGGAAAATATAAGGTAATTGATTTAAATTCCAACAACTGAAAACAGCAGGTTCAGGGGCTTAAAAAATGCCCTCCCAGGTAAAATACAGTAGGTACATGACAAGAAATGACAAAGTTGAAATATACTAAAAAAAGAAAAATTCAAAGTAGCAAAACCTTAGGATCTTATTGTCTATCAACCAGCATCTGTAAATGTAAGTACAGTACGGTTACCACAGCTACGTCACTCAGTATGCCTGATACTACATGCATCTCATCAATCTAGACTAGACATGTCCCAAATAGCATAATGTCAAATAAGAAATAATTTCAACACAACAGAGAATAAAACATCACAAGAGCTTACCTATACAAATCTCTGTTATCCTTGAAATTTTCTGAATGAGAGCTGCTACCATGAATATCCTCAATCAGCCCTGCTTTCACAAATTTCCTGTAAACAATTGCAATATAATGCACATTAATGACAGCCCTACTTACCAAGTGCTACTATATTCAAAACTCACTTGTGGGTATATACTGTAGTTTTTCAATAACTGAGTCTATCCATAAACCAAGTCTTTCTCACTGTACTGTATCTAATGACGATTTTCATTATCAGAGAAACTCCTCTAAAATACAAAGGTACTTTTAGTGATGAGTATGGAACACTATTACTTTATGAAATGGATAAAGCTTTAGGCATTTTCCATCTTATCATCTGATAACTCAGGCAAAACTATGAGGTGATAAAAACTATGTCCACTCAACAAATGGTAAATTAACAATGTGAATTTCAAAGGAAAGTCTTACAATACTCTGTTACTCGAAACTTTATACTTAACATTTCATCTGTACCTTTTGAAAATGGCTGATTAAATATCAGTTACAGCAAAGCAAGCAATAATAGTTAAATTAACCTTGCTGAAAAATATAAATACTTATTTTAAGATTTATTTTTTAAATACTTACCTCTCCACTGTATAGCTTTTTTTCCCCCCACCCTGGGACTAATAGGTACAAACACCCGTAGCCGGTCAGTCTACTTCTGTCCACTTTGAATGTGGAGAGATAAGGAGGGCAATCTATATAATGAAGAGGTAAGTATTTAAAAAATAAATCTTAAGTATTTATATTTTTTAAATGAACCTTACCTCTCCATTATATAGCTGATTCCCACATTTAAAACAGGAGGTGGGTAAAGTGAAAATCAGCCAACCTTTAAAGGCTACCATACATAGTAACAAAATATTTGTATCAGGTATGAGATCCTCACTATGAAGACAGCTGAGGTCTCTTTGGAGGATGCCCCCTCCAGCAGAAGGAGGGGTTGGGTTACTGTGCGAAAACTCTGCAGAGCCAATGATGGATAACTAACAAGTACATATGTACAAAAAGATATACTTCTACCTCCAAGCTTCCCAAAAACCACAACCAGGTCTAAAAGGACATAACACCCTCTGCAAAAACCAGAGAGTTAATGCTCTGCAATAATTGTATTTAATCTCTGCATCATGAAGATAAGCCAAAGCAAGTACAATCTTCCCTGCTTCTGTTCAAAGAAGGGTCTTTCCTATTTTGAGTAAAAAGTAATAAACAATAATGACATCAACATCTAGTTGGATAATAAATGTTTAATGAATGTCATAAATACTATATATACATACACACACACACACACACATATATATATATATACAAGCAGTCCCCGGTTAATGGTGACCCAGTTTTACGGCGCTTGTCTAACAACGAAAATCAGCAATTTTCGGCGCTGAAAATCGCTGATTTCTGCTTATCGGCACCAATAATTGGGTATTGGTGCTGATACATACCTCTCTGAGGTGCCAATAACCAAAAATTGGCGCTTTTCGGCGCCAATAAGCCCCGAAAAAGCGCCAGAAATCGCAGATTTTCGGTTATCATCACGCACCCAGAACGGGACCCCGCCAATAACCGAGGACTGCCTGTATATATATATATATATATATATATATATATATATATATATATATATATATATATATATATATATATATATATATATATATATATATATATATATATATATATATATATATATATATATATACTGTATATATATATATATATAACGTATAAATATAACACCTACACATTATGTATATATTGTATACCTATATACAGTATGTGTATCAGTATATATATGTACCTAGACAACCACATGAGAGGTGAAAATTAAAGACCATGTACCAAGCGCTTTCGTGTATTGCGTACACTTCTTCAGGGTACAAATTAAATAAATAAATAGACATAAACAAGAAAACTTTACAAAACAAAGATCAAAGCCATTAACAAGCAAAACATCATTATTGTATATATTTACTGGTTTGAAGAAAATAAATTGTCACTACCAAACAATAAGTAAAAATACTTTAAAAATGCTTAAGAACCGAAACTGCAGTTGGAACAGGCTGTTGCTAAAAGGTGACATTGTACTTCCCTACAATTTTATGAACAAGGTAACTATCTAATTTAAAAAACCTGAACTAAGATTCATAAGTTGATTGTTAAAATGCTTAATAAAGGTAGATTCAATTATATTTCTTTTAACAATGTGGTTACAAAAAATTATCTCAGATGAATTTTTCCAGTCTATGCAATGGTTAAAATCAGTCATCATTCATATGTACAAATAAAGCACTTGTCAGTTGACCTGTTGGAACTGCATAACGATGCTGTTTTAGACGGTAATCTAGTTCTTTATCAGTTTGACCTGTGTGCTCCTCAAGCCATTTTGAATCTTTGTTGTGAGATTGAGAAGGGAATAAACAAATGAAGGAACGTATCACAAGTTTCCTTTCTCCAGAGTATTTAGTATTTTTTGTTGCAGGAGACAATGTCTCATACTGAGGGGCTCATGGCCCAAACTTTACATGGAGCCCAAGACCCGGGAGAACAACCGAGTGATGAAGAATTTCACGGTTTTACAGAAAATTCTACAGAATTAGAACTCGAATTGGCACAATTGAGGGTGAAAACATGGCTGACTTGTGCCATGGAAAATTTAAGTGATCCCTTAACAGGCAATCTTTCATGGCACGAAATGACAAACCTAGTGGACCTTTACGACTCCAAGAAGGCTGACTGGGAAAAAACAAATCAAAGGGTGCAATGCATAATCAAGAATCCTGAAGAAGTTAAAAGAGCAGTACGTGAGACCAACAGTTTTCTCCAAGAGGTAGGAAAAATCTGCGTTACTGCTGCGGAAACCCTAGAAAGGCTAGGTAAGGACAGTCTTGTGCTTTCTAACAGAGTGGAGGCCAATTTCAGACCAGTTCAAGGCTATTGTTGATGACTAGCCTATGCCTCTGGTCTCCAAATTTATGTACCTTAGTTCTGTATTGGAGGGTGAGGCAAAAATGTAATACAGGGCCTAACCCAGAAAGAAGACCATTGCAAAATAGCCTGCCAGGTGTTAGAAGAGACGTTCTTCGACCCCTATGAGATCAATGGGGCCCACGTTCAGGGCCTTATGCAACTCGCCTTATGTGGGAAACTGAAGTCTGATAACCAAATCATAGCGTTGCAGAAATTATAAGACAAGTTAGTAGGCCATGTCTGCAGTTTAGAGGCTCTTGCAGTTGGAGGGGACCAGTATGGACGGGTATTGGCACCCATGATCTTTTCCCTGCTTCCCCACAAGATGTGGTTGGATTGGTCTTGCAGTGGACTTAAAGGAGGACACCTAGAGGGGATGCTGAAATTCCTGCAATGAGAAGTTGAAGGGTGAGAAAAGGCTGAGGTTCTTAAGGGGCTCAACCACAGAAAAACCAAGGATCCCGGCACGGAAAAAAGGCGAAAAAAGCTCAGCCAGGGTTCGGCCTCTGCCCTTCAAACCTCATCAGAAGAAAGTGCTTCAAAGCCACAGAGTGCATTCTGTGGAAAACTGCATCCCAGTGAAAAGTTTTACTGTGAAGGGAAATCGCATTTTTTAAAAGTCAAATGCATTTTTCCTAACATACAAACCCGAGGTCCTTTACTTATATGGGGAATTACTTTTGGTGAAGCTGAACTGGCTGCTAAGACTTAACAAGGCATTGTGGTGGTATTACTACCGGCCGGGTAGTTGGTTGGTAACAGTGGGGAACCCACGGTACCAACCTCCCAGCGTCACACATTCACTTTACTTTCTGGTCTAGGGCAGATTGTGGGGAGGCTGAGGTAGGTAATCTGAGTAAAGGATCTCGGGTTTGTATGTTAAGAAAAATGCATTTTACTTTTAAAAAATGCAATTTGTTCCTATACAAATACAAACCCTTGTCCTTTACTTATATGGGGACTCATGATTCGGTGGGAGGAACCTGAGTGTAGGTCTCTGAACGACTGGAAGTTCAACCGCACCTTATGTTCTCCTGGGGTAAGAGCCAGGAGGACATAGCCACCGGACCATGATCACTGTTATGAGAACTGGAGTGTCACGAACCAGTCTACTAGACCGCCCTTGCTGTGACGAGGTTACGGTAGGTAAGCAAACGTACAGCAAGGTGAAAGACAGAGAGAACCTTCCCCAGCCACGGAAGGGGTGACCGGAGGATGTCGGGGACTAAGGACCAAAATGAAGAATGGGTTTGGTAGTTAGTCCGCAACCCCTTCCCCGCCTTGTAGGGGAAAGAGGGGACATTACATCTAATGTGTACCTGGAAGGCAACAAAGAATAGGATACTCAAGATATGAAACTCACCTGCGTCTGATGTCTGGTTCAGCTTGTACGGCCCAAACTCTCTGCCCAAAGGTAAAAATTCGGATAACAGGAAGGAAGAGAGAGCCAGTCACTCACCTTTCACGCCCAATCATGCACGTACAATAGACAAGACACAACACTGTCCTGTACAGGAGCTGGGTAAGTTACACAACTTGTTGAGCAGCCACCACTGGCCCCAAGGAGAGGGTATCCAAGGACCGATGGGTAACATCCCATAGGTAAAAAGAGGTGAATGTGGTCTGGCATGACCACACACCCGCTCTCAGTACCTGCTGAACCGACAAGTTCTTCTTGAATGCCAAAGTAGGCGCAATCCCTCTGATTTCGTGAGCGTGGGGGCGCAGAGCACTGGTGTCGTCCTCCCCAGCTGCTGAACACGCTTTCTTGATAACCTCACAGAGCCAGAAGGAGATCGTGTTTCTGGACACCTCCTTCTTAGGGGTCCCAGTGCTAACGAAGAGTCGTCGACACTCAGGCCTGAGACGCCGAGTTCTCTTTAGATAGCGCCCGTACAGGACAGAGTAGCAACTCGACAGGGTCATTATCTACGAAGTCACTCAGGATGAGATCGTGAAAGACTCAAATTGAGTGTCAGGGACCGCTGGATTCTGTGTCTTTGCTACAAACTCCGGGACAAACTCGAGCATCACTGATGCCCACCTCCTTCAGTGTTTAACTGCAAAGGAATGTCCCTGTAATTCGCTAAACATCTTCGCCGATGCCAGGGCTAGCAAGAAGACGGTCTTGAGAGTAAGATCCCTGTCTGTGGCCTCTCGCAGTGGCTCGTATGGGGCACGAGTCAGGCTCCACAGAACGAGAGACACATCCCACTCAGGGGGCCTGAGTTCCCTGGGAGCGCAAGACCGTTCGAAGCTCCTCATCAGCAACGACCTCCAGGGAGGACGAGATATCAATGCCTTTCAACTTCAGGACCAGGGCCAACGCAGCCCTGCATCCTTTTACCGCTGAAACTGACAGGAGCTTCTCCCAACAAAGATAGACGAGAAAATCCGCTACCTGCTGGAGAGTAACCCCGTCTACGACACCAACCACAGAAGACGGCCCACTTACCCTGGTAAACCGCTGCAGAAGACTTCCTGAGGTATCCTGCCATCTTTGTCGCTGCTCGGCGAGAAAAGCCTCTCGCTCGCAAGAGATGGTGGATAACCTCCAGGCGAGAAGTGACAGGGAGGTCACGGCCTGGTGGTACCGTTCTACATGCGGCTGACATAGAAGGTTGTGCCAGAGGGGAAACTCTCTCGGTACCTCAGAGAGTAGAGCCAGCAGGTCCGGATACCAAGCGGCCTCTGGATGCTTGGGAGCCACCTGGATCATTCGAAGGTTCGTTGACACCAGAACTCAACTGAGAACTGGGCGAAGCAGACAGAATGGGGGAAAGGCATACACCTTGAGGTTGTCCCACGAGTGTTGGAAGGCGTCTTCTGCGGCTGCCAATGGGTCCGGTACGACGGAGAAGGAGGTTGGAAGCTTCCTGTTGTACTGGGTGCTGAACAGATCCACTACTGGAGGCCCCCAAAGGCCGAACAGCCTGTCCGCCACACTGGTGAAGGGACCATTCGGACCCCACCACCTGATCCCAACGGCTGAGCGTGTCCGCCAGAATGTTCCCCTTGCCTGGAATTTATCTGGCCGACAGCTCCACGGAGTGGGCTACTGCACATTGGTGCATCTGCAACATCAACGCGTGGAGAGCGCGGGAGACAAGACCCCCTTGCTTGTTGATGTATGCCACTATGGTCGTGTTGTCACTCATCAACTCCACCGAGTGTCCCATCAGACGGTCCTGGAAGCAATGAATACCTAAGAATGCTGCTTTCATCTCCAGGACGTTGATGTGAAGGTGCTTGTTGTGATGGTCCCACACCTGAAGTCAGCAACTCCTCCAGGTGAGCACCCCAGCCCTCCTTCGATGTGTCTGAGAAGAGCAGCATGTCTGGAGGGCGAGAAGACAGAGGTGTCCCTGTGCAGAGGTTCCTGTCATCCATCCACCAGTCGAGATCGTTCCTCACCTCCTGAGAGATGGGAATGAGAAACGACTGGGGCTCCTGAGACTGATCCAAGAAGTCCCTCAGTCTCCACTGGAGAGACCGAAGGTGGAGCCGACCGTGTGGAACGAGCTTCTCCAGTGACGACAGGTGACCAATCATGACTTGCCACTGTTGAGCTGGCTGGTCCTGCTTCGCTAGGAACTGCCTTGCCACGTTCCTGAATGTGCTGATCCAAGCCTGTGAAGGAAAGACTCTGCTTGCTGCCGTGTCGCTCAGTATGCCCAGATACTGAGTCCTCTGTTTGGGAATGAGATCCGACTTCCAGAAGTTGATCATGACACCTAGTTCACAACACAACCCGAGGAGGTGATCTCTGTCCTGTAGTAACTGCAAGCGGGAGTTTGCCAAGATCAACCAATCATCGAGATACCTCAGCAGACGTATCCCATGCGAATGGGCCCAAACTAAAACCAGGGTGAACACTCTCGTGAACACCTGCGGAGCAGTCGACAGCCCGAAACACAGTACCTTGAATTGGTAGACCACTCCGTTGAGGACAAAGCAAAGGTACCGACGAGATGATGGATGAACTGGTACCTGGAAGTACGCGTCCATCAAGTCCATCGTCAGCATGAAGTCGCCCTCCCTGATGGCTGACAGTACTGTTCGCACCATCTCCATCCTGAACCGTGTCTGGTGAACGAAACGATTCAGGGGGGAGAGGTCGACCACTGGCCTCCACCCGCTGGAAGCTTCCTCCATGAGAAAGGATCCTGCTGTAGAAGCCCAGAGACCGATCCTCGATGACTTCGATGGCTCCCTTGCTCAACATAGTTTCGACCTCCTGAAGAAGGGCCTGTTTCTTCTGGGGTCTTGAAGGTAAGATGGGAACTGGACTGGTGTGTCGGTGAGAGGAGGCGGTGACTCGAAGGGTAGAGAATATCCCTCCCGGAGGACATCCGCTACCCAGGTCTCCGCTCCATATGGCTGCCAAGTTGCCCAGTGGCTTGATAGGCAACCCCCCACCGACGGCAGCATCTGAGGGGGCTCGCCATCCCTAGTGAGCTCCTCCCCTCTTCTTCTTCGCCTTACCTTTCCTCTTGGGGTAGACAGGCTGGCGAAAGGGACCCCGCGGTTCCTTCTGCAGAGGCAAAGAAGAAGAGGCCTGGACTTTCCCCAGTGCCCGCCAAAGCACCCAACCTCTTCGGGACTGGGGTGCTAGCCTGGCTCACAGTCCAGGCCGCAGGACGAGAAGGCTTTGTGACACCTTTCGTCGCTGCCTGGTGGACAAGACAGTCGCGATCGTCAACCTTCCTCTTGTCCACTGCAGCATCCACCTCTCCCCTGGGGAAAAGGGAGGTGGCATCCAGAATGGGTCCATTGTGCAGGGAGACTACAGCTTCAGCGCCCACTGGTCTGTAGACCCAGGACAACACCGCATCCCTTCTCTTCAGTACCAGGTTTGCCGTCTGGTGGGTTATAAAGGAAATGGCTTTCCCACCAGACTGGCAAAGACTCCTGAAGGTCGGGTCTTCGCTCTGAGCGCCAGACGAAGATATGACTCTCGACAACGTGAAGGCCCAGTTGTCAAGCCAGAAGATCGCTTGGAGGGCAGATAGAGCCATACCCTCCAAGGCGTTCAGCTCAGCTTGCGTGAGAAGCACAGGCTCCCCCGTTAGCTGAGCTGAAGTGGCCCCAGGAGCTGGACGAGTTAGCCCCGGTTCCACAACCTTCTGCTGCAGTGCTCCCTCCGAGGGCACATAGTATCTCTTCTGTCTCGGGAGAGAGGGAGGCAACAGCTTGGTGGAGCGAGTCGAGCGAAGCGAAGACGATGGTCCGGAGACCAAGTCGTTCACCTGCTTGAGGACGCTATCCGCTAAGGGAGACACGGCAGACCAAGGGAGGGTTTGGGCTCCCTCTTGGAAGCGTAAAACTCCTCCAACCTAGACGACCGCTCTTCCAACCACTGTGCTGACGTATCAGCGCAACGACCTCGACAAAAGCCCTCTGCATTTCTGGAGAGCCCGGGGCTCTCGGAAGAGGACCTTCCGAGAGACGGTCATCCAGAAAGGCCCCACCCGCAGGAGAGCCTGAGACAGTCCCTGTCTCTCTGGCCTGTACAACAGAGGCGTACGACCTCTCGCTCGCTTGGAGTGAGGAAGACCTGGACGCCCCTGATGTTGACTGCACAAGGGCCTCAGCCCAAGCAATCCTACTAACCCTGTTTCCTCCTAGAGAATCCCGAGGAAGTTGAGGGGGCGGGAGAGGCAGAGCGAACACTACCATCGCATCCGCTGGTATTACCAGTGGAGGCCACGGACCCCTCGAAATCTCCAACCCGCAGTGGAGCATCGCGAGAGGGTCTAGATAGACTTACTCGTCTGGGTGAGCAACCGTCTTGACGATCAGGGGACGGCCTCCTCACAGCAGATCCACGCTCCGACGCTGGACGATCCTCCACACTGGAGCGTGCAGAGGAGACCAACGCAGGGGCGTGGACTGCCGATTGGAGACCCCTGTCACTACCGTCCAGGCGTGTTCCAGCCTTCTTCGACACCGAAACAGACGAAGAAGGCTGCGGGGACCCCTTCTTGGTTCCTCCCGACGTCTTCGGAGTTGAGACGTCCTTGGGCACCTTCCCCGACAATCCTTTGTCCTACTTGGGCAAGGATAATGGTTTGGGTGGAGGAGAAGCCTGAAGGCTCTTTCCCTTCTCCTGTTCCGTGCTCGAGCTCGCTATAGGAGAGGAGCGGTTCGAGACTGCACGGTCTCCCGTAGGAGACCGTGCCTTCGGCAACACTCGATTAGAAGGCGCCGAAACGGAACCAGTCCGAGATGATGAAGCTTCTGAACCGTCTCAGGAGGGTACTGAAGTACCCTTCCCTGTGAGAGACCCAGCAGTCTTCCCCCAGCAGTCTTCTTAGGGGGAGGAGGAACCACCCTCCCCTTCTTAGACCAACTGGACTTAGAAGAGAGGGGGGGAAGAGGCAGACGAAGACGAAGACAAGGACGACGACGATGAAGAGGAAGACGAAGATGGGGACGGTTGGCGTGCTTGCTTTTTCTTCTTCTTCTTCTCAATCAACGACAGCATCACATCCCCCAGCTTACTGAAGAAAGACCAGGGGTCGACGGGGGCTGGGGCAGGAACAGCAGATGGCACAAGAGTCCGAGAACCATCAGGAGACTCATGCCGTGGGCGTACAATGGTGGCAGGAACAACTGGAGGCACAGGAAAGTTGGATGGGTCGGCTGGATCACAGGCACAGGCAACGGTGGAAGCGAGGCGGGAGGCATGGGAGCGTAGCCGGGTGGGGGCGGAGTGACCGAGCAGACTGGTCTGGCTACCGTCGACACTGAGATGGCTGGAGTTGGAACCGCACCATGCATTCCCACCGAGGTCATCATGCTCCCCAGCAGCACAGCAGTGACGGAGGTGGTTGTGAGAGCGTCAACCGTGTGGCTAGTGGGGGGAGGGAGCAGTAATCCCGCCAGCGCAGCAGAGTTGATGTGCTCGAGGAGCTAAGGAAGATAAGGGCTGCCAACCATCTCGAGCGACTCCCACGCCTGACTTAAACCCAGCACAGACACCAATCCTGTGGAACACAAAGACGGGTATGGGGCACCCCCTAACCCAGGGATCAGTGACCCTGGGTGAGGGGGAGAGCTGAGAGGAGTGTAGGCTATGTCCACCAATCTCGCCTCCTCTGTGACTGCGGATGCAGACACGGGACAGGAAGACAGATTCAGCGCTGTGAATAGGCAGCAAGGGAAGGCCTTCAGGGCTCAGATACAACTGTGAAGGATTAGCAGTCGAAGGAGCCGAAGACAGACCTTCCGACACCTTAGTCTCCTTACATTTGTATCTAGGCCTCCGAGAGTACCTACCCCACTGCTTGGGGGACCAAAGCCTACACTCATCGCAAGGTTCATCAACAGTACAGTCAGGGGGGTCCTTGCTCCCTTTCCTACATTTTAAGCAAAGGGAGTGAGGGTCCGAATCCGCACTTCAGCGGAAAGCGCCACATTTCTTATCCTTACCAGGACATACCCAGCGCACAAGCTTATCCAAATCATGGGTTTGTAATAGATCGTCCATAATTACAAACACTCAGTTATCCTGAAGTAACAATCAAAAGAAAAACAGGAACAAAAACACCGTGAAAAAGGTGAAGCTTTAGCACCCAGGAAGGTCCGAGCAGAGAGCAGCAAAACACGTCCGCATCAGACGAGGCCGGAAAGTAAAGTGGATGCGTGACACCGGGAAGTTGGTACTGTGGGTTCCCCACTGTTACCAAACAACTACCCAGCCAGTAGTAATACCACCACAATGCCGTGTTAAGTCTTTAGCGGCCAGTTCGGCATCGTCGAAAGCAATCCCCCATATAAGTAAAGGACCAAGGGTTTGTATGTTAGGAAAAATGCATTTTACTTTTAAAATATGCGATTTTATAACTAGACCTTGGCAAAACTTGTATAATTTGGAAATATCAGATGTCAGTGAGGTAGAGATTTGTAGTCCCCTTAATGAAATAAAGGAGTCTGATTTTAGAGGATCATGTGGATCCTGTTGAATCATCCTCTGAGTCTAATGTAGGTAATACCCAAAGGAGGAGGTCTATCAAGGTACCTGTTAATCTTGACTTGTAAAATTTTTAGGTTACTGATACTATAGTGGATTTTCCTATGACACACTCCTACAGTGGGAAGGATGTTAAAATGACATTTTTATAATAAAATCAAGTTTTATATATACTTACCCAGTAATTACATAGCTATTAGTTTCTTTTAACCAGCAGCTTAAAATTTTCAAATTGCGAGTCACGCTAGTTTGTTTTGGTTATGGCAATGTGCCCCGGCCACTTTCGGGTGTAAGAAGAGGTATAACATAGCAAAGCGCTTCAATTTGTTTATGCCCTTATGTCCAAGTGAGGGGAGGCGGGGGTGGGGCTGCTCTGATCATGTAATTACTGGGTAAGTGTATATAAATTTTATTTTATTATAAAAATGTCATTTTTATATAAGTAACTTACCCAGTAATTACATACCTGATTCCCACATTGAATGGAGGTGGGAAGGTTGGACATATCTACCCCAAAACATTATTAATAGTGATAATGAGTTTGACAATAGAAATTTGCTAACATTGAATTAATGTTGTTGAACCTTACCTGATAAGAGAGCTGCTATAGGTAGATACTGCCTCTGGTTGGCGCTCATCTTATCCAGTAGAGGCGAGGTGGTAAAGCCTTGAGGGCCTACTACTACAGCAGGTGCTTTGTAGCAACAGACTAATTTCCGAGGGCTAGCAAAGTCAAACAAGGTGCCCCTGCCCAGGACGCAGTACTGCACAAAATAACCAGAGCAAATAGTCACCATAACCACCAAAAAACCAAATTAAAAACGCCAATACCCAACCATTGAAACCAACAGACTGGAGGGTACTCCAAGTATGTAGTACTCCCAGGCTCCCCAAAAAACTCAACACCCTAAGCAAGCAAGGCAGAGATTAAAGAAAGGACACTGCTTTCTACATTTCCTTCCCCAACACCATGCAAGCCACGTAAAATGGACTGATTGTAAGTAGTTTCGATACCCCTTACGCAATGCAATGCAAACACCGACTTACACTTCCAAAATATCGCTTGCATAACTGATGTGAGGGATAAATTGCAATTAAATGCCAAAGATGTAGTGACTGCTCTTATCTCATGGGCTTTTACCTTGCAAGGGGAGAGAGAGTCTTCGCTCACCATGGAATGTGCCTCTGAAATCAAGTTCCTGAGAAAGAATGCCAGGGCATTCTTAGACAAGGATCAAAAAGGATATTTCACAGAACACCAAAGGTTCCTTGAAGTACCACGAATGTTCTTCGTTCTGTGAAGATAAAACTTAAGGGCCCTTACTGGACAGAGCTCTTTCTTCTTCAGACGGGCCTACTACCTTGGACAAGCTCCCGATTGTAAAAGAAAGAGGCCATGGATTCGGTGGCGATTCATTCTTAGCTAAAAAGTCTAGGGAAAAGGAGCAAACTGCATTCCCCTGAGAAAATCCAATATTTCTCTCCAAAGCATGGATTTCACTGGATCTTTTGGCAGTGGCAAAGGCCACCAGAAAACGAGTTTACCTGATAAGATCCCTTAAAGAGATAGATTGCATGGGCTCAAAATGTGAACTGGCCAGCCACTTAAGTACACGTCTAGATTCCAGGACAGCAAAGGTTTTTCCTTAAGCTTTGTGGTATCAAAGGACTTGATAAGGTCGAAAAAATCCTGGTTAGACGATAAGTCCATTCCTTTATGGCAGAAAACCGAGCTAAGCATATCTCTATAGCCTTTAATGGTAGAGGTGGGAAGTCCTTTAGTGGAGCATAGGAACAGAAGAAAGTCTGCTACTTCTGCTACAGAGGTGTTAGAAAAGGACACATTATTTTGTCTACACCAACACCTGAAGCTGGACCATTTAGCCTGGTAGACATTATCTGGTGACTGTCTTCTTCACTTCGCAATCGCGTCTGCAGCCGCTCTTGGAAAGCTCTTCTTTCGGAGCAGTCGCCTAACAGTTTGAATCCTGTTAGGGCCAGACCAGACAGGTTTTGGTGGAACCGTCGGAAGTGAGGTTGCCCGAGTTGTTGCTTCTGTGGCAGCAGTCTAGGGAAGTCTGCGAGAAGTTCCACCAGATCCGGGAACCACTCCTGACCAGAAGGGGGCTATCAAAATCATGGACAGGTTTTGATGAGACTGGAATTTGTTGATGACTTGTCTCACTAAACTGAATGGGGGAAAGGTATACAGATCTTTGCCCCACCAGTCCTGCACCATTGCATCGGTCGTCCATGCTAAGGGATCTGGTACTGGTGAGCAGAAGAGAGGAAGTCAGTGAATCCTGGAGGATGCAAACAAATCTATCATGGGTTTCGCCCGCTTCCACAGATCCAGACAAACTAATGGGTCTAACATCCATTCTGTGGGAAGGATCTGTCTCTGACGGCTCAATTCGTTTGCCAGAACGTTGAGTCTCCCCTGGATAAAACACATTGTCACTTGAGTGTCATTCTGGTGTAACCAAAGAAGACCACTTGCCGCTTCGTACAGAGAAAGAGTGGGTTCCCCCTTGTTTCTTGATGTAAGCCAGTGCCGTCGTGCTGCCTGAATGCACTGCTACTGTCTTCCTGCAAACATCTGACGCGAAGCACTGTAGACCCAGAAATATCGCCTGTAACTCTTGTACACTGATGTGCCACTTTTGCTGTTCCTGAGACAAGGTACCTGACACTTTTTTTAACCCCAAAAGAGCTCCCCAACCTAGGTTTCACGCATCTGAAAAGAACTCTAGGGTGGGGTTCAGAGGTTGAAGATTTCCCTTCTGATAGCCTCTTCCTGGAATTCCAACGAAGGTCCTCCTTGATTTCCATCGTTATCAGGAACACAAACGAGTCCTGAAACTTTTTCCTGTTCCAGCTGGCTCTGAGGAAGAATTGGAGAGGTCTCAGGTGAAGTCTTCCCAGAGTGACGAAGTGTTCCATGGACGAGAGGGTGCCTAGAAGACTCGTCCATTGATTGGCCGAGCAAAGGTTTAATTGCAGAAATTCTCCCACTGTCTGTTCTCTTCGGGACTGGAAAAACCCGAAAATCCCGAGAGTTGATCCTCATTCCTAAATAAGGATCTCCTGAGAAGGCATCAGGAGAGACTTGCCCTGATTTATGAGAAGACCCAATTCTTGGGCTAAGAGAAGAGTTGTGTGAATGTCCTCTGTACACTGAGCTTTTGAGCAGGAACATAGTAACCAGTTGTCTACAAATAGGGAGATCTTTATCCCCATCAAATGAAGCCATTTCGTTAGGGGAGCCAATACCCTGGTGAACACTTGTGGAGCCTTCGAGAGACCGAAGCACAGAACCCGAAATTGGAACACCTTGCCCTGAAACACATACCTGAGGCACTTTCTCGACGTCGGATGCACTGGAATATGAAAGTACGCGTCCTGCATGTTGATGGATGCCATCCATTCTCCCTGGAGAATGGATGCAAGGACCGATTGGTTTATTTCCATCTTGAATGTTGTCTTTTTGACAGGGACATTTAGAGCACTTACGTCCAAAACGGGTCTCCAGCCCCCCCGATGACTAGGGCACTACAGAGATAGTTGTAGAATCCCGGAGAATGGATGTAATGTACTACTGTACCTCTATAGCCTCTTTCTGAACAAGAGACTCAACCTCTAGCAAGAGAGCAGCAAATCTCTCTGAGCCTGGAGAGTAAGCTGTCAATTCGACAGGCTTGGGGACTAGAGGAGGTTTGTTCAAAAAGGGGATAGAGTAGTCCTCCTTCAGGACAGACACTATCCAGGGTTCCGCTCCCTTTTGTTCCCACCGTTCCCAAAAAGCAGAGGAGTAGGCCTACCTGGCCACGGAGGATTATGACTTCATTTCTTAGAGGAAGACTTGAAATGGAAATTGAGACTGGGAGAGCAGGTTCTGAGTGTTCTTTTTCTGCAGGTCAGAGGCAATGTCCAGTACTGTAGCCTGGGGAAAAAGATGCGTCTTGTCCAAGGGGAAGAAGAGGAGGGCTGATCTCTGAGACGGAGTGACGCCTTTCGAAGTAAAAGAACACCAAAACTCTCTTTTCTTAAGCACACCCATGGGGTAAAGACTAGCTAACTCCTGCGTACTATCACAAACACCCCTGTCAATACAGGAAAGTACTCCTAAGAGATCTGAAGAAATTTCTTGTGCCAACAGGGGGCCGTCTCTAAGCTAGCGTGCTAGTGCGCCCACCGCCCAGTCTAGGAAGCTCATCACTTCGAAAACCTTAAAAATATTCTTGAGAAGGTGCCCTAGTTCCGAAGCTCAAAACATAATTTTGGCTGAGGAGAAAGCTGATCTAGCCGAGTCAATAAGGCCGGAGAAGTCTCCATGAGAGGAGGCAGAGACTCCCAGGGAAGGCTCTTCTCCGGTTGCATAAAAAATATAACTTGATCTGGACAACTTGGAAAGTGGGAAACAAAAATCTACTGCTTTACCATGCTCCCTCTTCTCAGAAAACCACCCTTCTACTTCATTCAGCGACTTCTTCGCCGAAGAGGAGAGAACCAATTTCAGTAACCTAGAGGGGGCTTCCATAAAGAAAGTCGAAGCAGGAGACAAGGGAGTAGCTGGCGAAAAGAAGCTTAGAAAGTCACTAGCAGGAACCTTAACAACGCAGAGTAAGCCAACGAAGGAGCATCTTGATCTGGAACAACCTCTTCTTCAGAAGAAACAAGAGAAAGCGATATGTCCGCTGTCATGTGGGCTGTAGGATGAGCCTTCTGGAGCAAACTTAGAATATTATCGTTTGTTCTGGATCAGGTCAACTGAAGGAGGAACAATGTCCGAGACGACACTGCCATGAAGCGGTGGAGGAGAGGATAACAATGGGTGCTCGGGGAGCACTATAGAGACAGGAGCCAGTGATGAACCCTGATGGCGAACGGGCGCCAGTGGGCGCTCATCTGCAAACGGGAGCTTGGGCGCTTTGACGATAGTTGCTGGCCACTCGGGTGCTGATTGCAGAGATGAAGGTGCTGGGTGAGCAACTCCTGATGAAGGGGTTCCTTTATTCAACAAAGAACGTCTACGCACCACAAGGCGCTTCGGTGCCAATTTACAACCGTCGTCTAAAGAAGCAGAAGAGAATTGCTCTGGGCTATCCCAGTGACTGCACAAGGAGCAGGCTGAATGCTTGCCCTTCTTACAAGGAACAGAAGAAATCTCGAAATCCACTGCACGCCTTTTCAGTGGGCGTGACTTGTCCGCATAATGATGTGAACGGCTGGGGCTAAAATCTTCGAAGCTGGAGGACATACAGTGAGCACTCACTTGAAGGCCTTTCCAACGGCCCTTGGTTGCAGTCTGGATTCATCAACAGACTGAACTGGCTGAACAGACTGTTCGGGGGCAGACCCCACCAACCTTCCTTAGGCTACCAGTTTGACTCCTCCCAGGTGCTGGGGAGTATGTCAGGGACCTTGGCCTAGGAGAATAGGCGGGCCGAATAGCCACCTCCTCCACTACCACTGCACTTGCACTGGGCGCCACGGGGCATTCTGACTCACTCTTATCCATTAACACTTTCACCGATGACACTAATTTAGTGATCGATTGCACAATTAACTCAAAGCGAGTGCCAATTTTCGATTCCAGACTGACAATGGTGTTGGGATCAGAAACATGAGAGCCGGGTAAAGGAGAGGGTTGCGCAGGTGGAGGAGATGGAACAGGATCGGAAGAAATTCCAGGTGCAATTGCATCTGACTTAGTGGAGGAATCCTAACTAGCTAAAGCTTTACTAGATTCCCTAGCAATAGCTTTCCTCATCCTATCTCTAGATAGTTTCTTAAGATGTGAATCTAAAGTCTTCCATTTCTTTAAATCCCAGTCGCTACAATCCTCCCAACGTAAGTCCACTAAACATGTTTGTTCCCTACACTGAACACAAACAGTGTGAGAGTCGTAAGATTCTTTAGTCAGTCTAGTATTGCAGCCTTTGCTACAATACCTAATACTAGAACTACTAGTGTCAGACATCCTGGAAAATTCTAAACAAGTCCAAAAACAGGCAAAAAGTTGTAAACCAATGATCAAAACTCGCCTAACACTATCTAAATTGTGCCAAAAGGCTACGAAAATAAGTACTTCACCAATCGAAGATAGAGCAAACAACCAGCAAAATATAAATTTCAAAATTCAAGCTGCTGCCAACCACAGCCGGCAGAAACAAACTGAAGCTCTTTGCTATGTTGTGCCTCTTCTTACACCCGAAAGTGGGCGGGGCACATCACCATAACCAAAACAAACGAGGATGACCGGCAATTTCAAAATTTTAAGCTGCCAGTAAAAAGAAACTAATATCCATGTAATTACTGGGCAAGTTATTTATATAAAAATGATATTTTTATGATAAAATAAAGTTTTGTACATACTTACCCGGCAGATATATACTTAGCTATAGTCTCCGACGTTCTCGACAGAAATTCAAATTTCGCGGCACACGCGACAGGTAGGTCAGGTGATCTACCATACCCGCCGCTGGGTGGCGGGAATAGGAACCATTCCCGTTTTCTAATCAGATTTTCTCTTCCACCTGTCTCCTGAGGGGAGGCTGGGAGGGCCATAATCGTATATATCTGCCGGGTAAGTATGTACAAAACTTTATTTTATCATAAAAATATCATTTTTGTACATGCAACTTACCCGTCAGATATATACTTAGCTGATTGGCACCCTTGGAGGAGGGCAAGAGACAGCTAATTACTAAAAAACGGGAAAACAACATATGTTGCAGGATAAACAAAAACCATGGTTCTTACCTGATTGGGCAGAAGACTTCATGGATACTGTCTATGAGTCTGCATGCCTCAAGAGCTTCAGCGAGGAAGAGACCTATGACTGACAGCCCTTCTGGATCATATCAATGGGGAAGACCCACTTACATGACAGAGCCTGTTATGGATCGTGTCAATGGGGATTAACCCACTTACAAGACAGAGCCCTCTACCTGAATCATACCAATGGGGCTATCCCTCTTACATGACAGAGCTAGTAATAATAACAACTACAAGGAGCTAACAACCAAAAACCGACCACCTGACCAAGCCTAACCTTGTTATTGATACGAGATGAAAGAGAGAGTATCTCCACACTCTCTTCCAGCCGACCATAAAAACACAACAAACAATTAAAAGAAACAACCAAATAGCTAGACTAAAAAGGATTAGCTTCAGCTCCTTGACCCAGCATCAATCCGCAGATACGTAAGCTCCAAGAGAGAAGCACTTCTCATATGTCACACGAACATCTCTCAAATAATGAGAAGCAAACACTGAGTTACATCTCCAGTATGTAGAGTCCACAATAGACTGGAGGGACCAAGACTTGTGGAAAGCCAGAGAAGTAGCTATGGCTCTCACCTCATGAGCATTCACTCTTAGGAGCTGTAAATGTTCGTCTTTGCAAGAAAGATGAGCCTCCTTGATAACATCCTTAATGAAGAAAGCCTGGGCATTCTTAGAAATTGCTCTTGAAGGATCCTTGACAGAGCACCAAAGACTTTCAGTGTTACCTCCGAGCTGTTTCTTTTCTCCAGATAACATCTGAGACTTCTTACTGGACAGAGAGTGTGCTCTAGCTCCTGTCCTGAAAGATCGGAGAGTCCCTTGACCTCAAAACTCCTAGGCCAAGGTTTTGAAGGGTTCTCATTCTTTGCTAAGAAGAGAGGCTGAAAGGAGCAGATCGCAGAGTCCTTCTTAAAGCCGACTGAACCTTCCAAAGCCTGTAATTCGCTCAATCTTTTAGCAGATGCAAGAGCAAAAAGAAACAACGATTTTCTGGTTAAATCCCTGAAAGAGGCAGATCGAGGAGGCTCAAATTTATCAGACATTAAGAATCTTAAGACCACGTCCAAATTCCAGCTGGGAGGTCTAGGGGACTTGATTTTAGACGTTTCAAAAGACCTTATAAGGTCGTGAAGGTCCTTATTATCGGAGATGTTAAGACCTCTGTGTCTAAAAACTGAGGAAAGCATGCTTCTATATCCCTTGATGGTAGAAACCGCCAGGTTACACTGTTCCTTTAGATAAAGAAGGAAATCCGCTATCTCCATTACAGAGGTACTGGAAGAGGACACTTTCTGAGCTCGACACCATCTCCTAAAGACTTCCCACTTCGACTGGTAGAGGCGCAAGGTAGAGGATCTTCTGGCTCTGGCGATAGCCCTCGCAGCCTTGCGAGAAAATCCCTTCGCTCTAACCAGTCCTTCGACAGTCTGAAGGCAGTTAGGTTTAGAGCGGGAAGGTTCTTGTGATATCTGTCGAAGTGGGGTTGTTTGAGAAGATCGCTCCTGAGAGGGAGCGACCTGGGAAAGTCTATCATCCATTCCAGTACCTCTGTGAACCAGTCTCGGGATGGCCAAAAGGGAGCGATCAGGGTGAGCTTGGTGCCCTTTGAAGAAATGAACTTTCTTATCACCTCCCTAGAATCTTGAACGGGGGAAAAGCATAACCGTCTAGACCATCCCAATCTAGGAGAAGGCCGTCTATTGCTACTGCTCTGGGGTCCGAGATTGGGGAGCAGTAGTTCTCCAATCTCTTGTTCCAATGGGTGGCGAAGAGGTCTATGAGGTCTCCCCACAGGAACCACAGCCTTTTCGAAACCTCTTGATGAAGAGACCATTCCGTGGGAAGAATCTGGTCTTTCCTGCTGAGCAGATCCGCTCTCACATTCCTTTCTCCTGAACAAATCTGGTGAGGAGAACGATGTTCTCTCCCCGCCCATAACAGAAGGTTCCTTGCTGCAATGTACAGGGAGAAGGAATGAGTCCCTCCTGCTTCCTGATATAAGCCAGGGCTGTGGTGTTGTCTGAATTGACAAGGACTACTGACCCCTTGACCAGAAGTTCGAATCGGGCAAGAGCCAGGTGAATGGCTACTAGCTCCTTCTTGTTGATGTGCCAGGACCTCTGATCTGTGTCCCAGGTGCCTGACACTTCTTCCGAGCCTAGTGTTGCTCCCCAACCCGACTCCGACGCGCGCCTGAGAACAACACTAGGCGAGGGTTCGGCGGTTGCAGAGGAATTCCTAGACCCAGTTTCTGGGGTCTAACCACCAACGGAGATGTTCCTTTACTTGATTTGTGATCTGAAAGGAGTATGACAACTCTTGGGACTTCCGATCCCAAGATTTTTCAGGAAGAACTGAAGAGGTCTTAGGTGAAGCCTTCCTAGAGAAACGAACTGTTCCAGCGAGGAAATGGTCCCCAGCAGACTCATCCATTCCTCGCCGAACATCTGTCTTTCCCTAGAAAGTCTGTCACCTTTTGAAGGCAGCGTTCCCTTCTTTCCAGGAGGAAACGCTAAAACCCCGAGAATCCATCAGAATCCCCAGGTAGACAATTTCCTGCTGAGGAATCATCTGAGACTTCTCGAGGTTCACAAGAAGTCCTAGAGACTGAACCAGTTTTAACGTACGAAAGGTCCTCCAGACAACGGTTTTTCGAATTGGCCGAATTAGCCAGTCGTCGAGATACAAGGAAATCCTCACCCCTCCAAATGCAACCAGTGAGCTACATTCCTGAGAATGGTCGTGAACACTTGGGGAGCTGTGGAAAGTCCGAAGCACAGAGCCCTGAACTGAAAGGTTCTTCCGCCTACCATGAACCTCAGGAACTTCCTGGAGGAGGGATGGATGGGAACGTGGAAGTAAGCATCCTGAAGGTCCAGGGACACCATCCAATCTCCTGACGAAGTGACGACAGAACAGAGGACGTCGTCTCCATAGAGAACTTCTTCTTGATGACGAACGAGTTCAGGAGCTCACATCCAAGACCGGTCTCCACCCCCCGAAGATTTTGGCACAAGAAAAAGCCGATTGTAAAATCCCAGGAGTGAAGATCTTGCACCGGTTCTATGGCAGCTTTTGCTAGCATTTGCTCGACGGCTAGCAGAAGGGCTTGCCTCCACACAGGATCCTTGTATCTCGCCGATAACTCCTCGGAGTTGTTGTCAAGGGAGGCTTCGAGATGAAGGGAATGAGGTAACCCTTCCTCAAGATAGAGAGGGACCATTTGTCCGCCCCTTCTGTGCCCAGGCTTCGGCGAACTTCAGAAGTCTGGCACCTACTGGAGTCTGGAGGACTTGCTTCTCACTTGACTTCCTGGCAGGGAGTCCTGAAGGTCTTGATCTTCTTTCAGGCCTACGCCTCCTGATAGACCTGGATCCTCGAAAGGGCTCCTGAAAGGGGGCCTTCTCCTTCTTAGCAAGGGGAGCAGTAAGTCTCATCCTCTTAGACGGCTGCGCTAGAAGATCCTGAGAAGCTTTCTCAGACAAAGAACGAGAGACCTCCTTAACAGTCTCTTGCGGGAAAAGATGGCTTGACAGCGGAGCGTACAAGAGGGAAGACCTCTGGAGAGGAGAAACTGACTTGGAGAGGAAAGCACTGAAGACTGATCTCTTCTTAAGCAGGCCAGTGCCGAACAGGGAAGCGATCTCCATAGAGCCGTCCTTAACAGCCTTGTCCAAACAAGACAACACACTGCTGAGGTCCTCCATACTGACTGAGTCCTCTTCAAGACTCCTCTTAGCTAAGGCCCCTAGAGACCAGTCCATAAAGTTAAAAACTTCCAGAACGCGGAAAAGGCCCTTGAGGAAATGATCCAATTCACAAAGTCCCCAAGAAGCCTTGGCCGAATTAAGGGAGAGTCTTCTGGAAGAATCCACTCAGAGCCAGCAGTGAAGAGAAGTCTGAGCCAGCCGATGAGGGGAGGGCTAACCATCGGTTCCTTAGTCTCTTGACTAAAGACCACATTCCCGCTCTGCCCGAAAGCCTGGAACCCGGGGAGGCAAGGAGAAGACAGTCTTGCGGCATCCTTCTTCGAAAGAAGAGCCACTCTGAAATGGTGAAGCCTTTGCGCTTTCTTCATCGAGATCGTAGCAGCAGGGGCATTTCAACCAAAGAGGAGGACTGGAAGGAGAGGCCTTGGTCCACTGGAGAAAGCATGGAGCCAGGAGAAGGAGGAGAAGCAGGCTTGAGGGGATTCTCCGAGAAGGAGGCTGGAGAAGAGCTCCTGAACCAGCAAAGCTGTCAACCTCTTGTAATCAGAAAAGACGACTTGCTGGGAGAAGAGTGTCTCTTGAGGACTTGATCGAAGAGAGGCATCCTTCCTACCAGGAGAAGAGCTCTTTGATAAAGAGCCAGCAAGAGCAGCGAGGGGAGCGCCTGCAAGGAGAGAGCGCCTACCAGGAGGAGAGCCTGAGCCTGGAGGCCCACCAGGATCTGCTTGGTGGACTCCTGACCACCAGAAGAAGAGGAGGGAGATCTTCGCGAGTTCTCTTCTGTTTTTGAAACAGAAGGAGAACCCTCTTAGAAACAGGAGAACGGTCAGGGCTAGAGTCCAATGCGTCTCCTCTAGGAGCCTTCCAAGTCCTCTTCAAAGGGCGCGACTCCTCAGCCGAACTCCAACCACGCTTAGGTGAAGAAGAAGCAGAAGACAAGAAACACTTCTTCAAGATCCCTTTTCTACGGCGATCTAAGGCAGCCTGGGACGCGTCAACAGGCGCTGCCGAAGGGACGCCTGACCGTTGGGAGCGCTCTTCATCCCCATTGCGGCTGTCGACATTCCTCCTCCACTGGGTCTGGGAGTTTGGAAGAGGTCTAGGCCTAGGAGCGATGCGGAGCCGGTCAGACGCCCCCTCCACTACACTGGGGACACTACACACATCACTATCACTTCTCACTTTCTTTTCCTCCAAAGCACGCATCTGCAACTGCATCTTGCGGATCGTGGCCTTCATTGCAGCCATCTCCGACGACGAATCCACAGGTTCGACAAAGGGTGAAGGAGCTGAAACAACAGGAGTGACAGGCGAATCTGGAAGAGTGTTAGGTTCTAATTCTACCTCCTTAGAAAGAGACCTACTTGAGCTTCTAGAAGAAGCCTTCCTAACTCTATCCTTCTCCAACTTGCGTACATAAGAGTTCAAAGCTTTCCATTCCAGATCAGTGAGATTCTCACATTCAACACAAGTGTTCTCAATCAAGCAATCATTCCCCCTACACCTCGAACACACAGTATGAGGATCTACCAAAGCTTTCGGTAGTCTCACCTTACAATCAGACCTAACACACACACGAAACACTGGTGCAACACTCTGATCAGACATTCTTACAGAAAACACCAAAGCCAAAATCAAAATCAATCCACAAAAGCATATGCCAAGCCAAAGATCCAATACGTCACCAAAGGTCAGTCCAAAATAATCCTCAGCAAGCGAAAAATGAAAATCTAAGCAGGAGGAACCAACAACAGATGTTGCCGGAACCAGCGACAGAGAAAATCTGATTAGAAAACGGAATGGTTCCTATTCCCGCCACCCAGCGGCGGTATGGTAGATCACCTGACCTACCTGTCGCGTGTGCCGCGAAATTTGAATTTCTGTCGGGAACGCCGGAGACTATAGCTAAGTATATATCTGACGGGTAAGTTGCATGTACAAAATGTATGTTTTTGTTCAATAAGAACGCTGCTGGTATTGTGTTTACATTGCGTTAAATGTACATTGTATTGTCCTAGAAAACGCTCCCAGTTTTGTGTTTACATTGTATCAATTTGAATTATTCTTAAATTCTACCCTTTTTAAGGAACACATTAAATTATTATTAACTATTTTCTTATATGACAATTGTACAATGTGTAATCCTTGAAAATTGTATTTGTGTTGTAAAACAAATGTTGAGTTTCCCCTTTTGTTTAGTGATGCATATTTATCCCCCGTGCCTTTAGGCTCAACCCCTATGCCTTGTTGTGTTTATACCTTTTATTTTGCTGTTTATTGCCATTTTTGATGTTGAAACTGTGATTTGAGGTATCAATTTAATTGTGTGTGTGTCTGGTCTGTACCATTTTTGTGAATTTTTGAATGAACTGAGATACTTAAAAAGATAACTGAGGGACCTGCATGCTCCCCAAGCTGTTTTGAATTTTTGTTGTGAGATTGAGAAGGGAATAAACGAACGAAGGAACGAGTCATGAGCTTCCTTTCTCCAGAGTATTTAGTATTTTTTGTTGCAGAAGACAATGTCTCATACTGAGGGGCTCATAGCCCAAACTTTACAGTACCTATTAATCCCCTGGTGGGGGAAGGGGGAAATAGGTGGACAGAGGAAGGATATTCCTAGAAAACTGAGTGATCTTAGTTTTGTTTCAACCTGTCAAACTCCCACTGGCATGGAAGTAAAAGCTTTATAATGGAGAGGTAAGGTTCATTTCAAAAATGTATTTTATATGCTTATTTCATGAAAATATCTTACCTCAACAATTTGGTTGTTTGTTCTCGTGACACACTGCTGCCAAAGTTGGGATTATTTTTGAGATGCACGTGTAGCCAGTCAATCGCTTCAGATGCTGTAAAACACCGTTCATACTGCCGGAGTCCACGCCAATGTCGAGAAACTGGCATGCCATTGTAGAAACCTCTAACAGCATCATTCCACTGGGGGAGAGAGCAGACATCTTACCTAGATCTGTTTCCCTTTTCATTTAGGCAATCACTTGTTCTGTTACAAAAGTAGTATCATTAAACACATGTTGGAAAATTGATTATGCATTGGCCTAAAAACTATATACCTTCGAAAATTTACATGATTTCAAAGTTACCAGATGGGTGATTTTCTAAACAATATATCCCAAAAGTATTGAAAGACAAATAAGCAAAAGCAAATGGCATTGAAATACCAAGCAAATAAGGGTCTAAGACACCCTTTGCTTTGAAAGTAACAGATAATTGCTAGAGATCCTAAGAACCACTTGAAGAGGGAAGTTCTAAACAGTACCACTGTTTCCACTGCTGTATTGTCAACTGCAGTAGCAATGAGAGATGGGGTCTCTCCAAGTTTCTACATAAACATCCTGGCATGGACAAGCAACCCCTTCCCAAAAATCAGTGAAACTAGAAACTTAACACAGGCAAAAAGTATTGTTCGGCTAGCAATGGGTGACAATGAGGCCTCAGCCTCACTTTCTTGCCTGCAGGAAATGTGTCAGATGCCCTCTTGAGATAGGCTATTAAGAGCTGAAAAGTTTTATACAGATTTATATGTATTAAAGGGAGCTCCATTTAATGAGGATTTTAAGACTCCTTTAATTTTGTCTATTACTTTAGTCTAGGTAATGAAAAAGATCAGACTAACAGTAAAAATAAACATCAATCCTAATCATTTCTGTTTAAGGAGCCAGGGATGTTGATGGTTAAGGAAGCTTTTCTGACAGAATTGAAAGTTCAGCTAAAATGATAAATTCAACTAAATTACATAAAAACTATCAGATAAACATTTTATAATAGTACATAATTACAGGCTAAGCTTAAAAGTTAAATCTATACAAAAAAAAACCGTTAGCATAAAGCAATTACCCCTTAGGCATCCCACAAAATTTAATATTTTTGCAGCAAATGGGGAGAAAAAAAATTTAAGTTTGCTATTTCCAACACAATTCATAAAAATATTTGCCTGATTCCCATTTATAGCCTGTGCATTTTAGGAAGAAAGTTTGTTCTAGTCAAATACATTGGGCTGGTCAAAATCAAGAGAAGATAAGATTGATGGCTGTGCATGACATTAAATGCAATTGTAAAATTGCATACTACCGCGGCCTGATTCCCACCAGTCACCAACAGAGATGATTACCGTATCCTGCTTATATTTATGATAAAGCAGACTACTACCACATCCCTCTAGTTCGCTAACTACCAGTTTATGTGCAAAGCGAGCAACATGTTTAGTATCAGCACCGTAAGGATGAATGTAAAAACATTAAATAAAAACAAATACAGAAAAACATGAACAAAAGTTGGTAAAAACTTCGGTCAGCGGCTGGTGGGAATCAGGCCACAGCAGTAGTTGGCAATTTTACTATGACATTTGCTGTTTTTTGTATATGTTTTCACATTCATCCTTGTGGGCTTATATTCAACACAGAACCCATTTTGCATGTAAACTGGTATTTGGTGAGCTAGAAGGCTGCAATATACTGTAAGTCTGCAATTTAACCAAATGCAACTTAGTAACAAACTGGCTAGGCTAGCCTATGGTGCCAAAGGGTATGTTAACAAACATCAATTATGGGCTAATTCCTACATTATTGGCTGTTACCACTAGCCTACTAGGCTAATAACACTATCTTAATATCCTTTTTGGACAACATGGATAGCCAATAAAACTGAAGACTACAACCACAGCCTGGTTCCAATAGTCACCAACTGTTATATTTACCATTTTCCATTTATGTATATATTTAGCTTGTAAGTGTATTTAGTCTTTGGTTTGTGTTTTCAAGTTCATCTCAAAGGGCCTGGTAGGCCTACTAAACAGTGATTATTTTGCAAGTAAATTGGTGGGCCCGGTTACCAAACCAGAGGAGTGTGGTAGTAGGTCTTCAGTTTTACCGAAACATTACAGTTCATAGGCTAAGCTGGAATGATTAACAAACTGGGTAAGAGGCTAATGAAAATTGGCTAATTAGCCTATCCACAAGACAATGTTTGGCAGAACTAAGCAATAGCTCTGCATGGGTTATTACTTTGAAAATTGATTTTTCCTATAGTATGTTGGTTGCTTATAACAAATTTACATTATTTTTTGTCGGTCGACTGTATTAACCTGTAATTAACCTCAGAAGTTGTACGCTGGCCATCCTGGAATGCTATCAGACATGTGCTGGGTTATAGGGGAGCTTTCAGTATAAAGTGGAGTTTCCTTCACTGGGGGGTCCGAGGGGCTGAGTCCCCCTACTAAGTAACACGGCCTGCTAGGTTAGGTTAGATTAAGTTATGTTAGGTTAGTATAGTTCTTTATAAAAAGTTTCCTTAGCCAATCCCTTCTTAACCATATGGCTCCCTAATGACTTCTGCATGTGCGGAGCCAATCCATAACAACAACATGGAAGTCCAGTCTTTCTTCCAACATTTTCCCCCACCCAAAACCCCGCGTTCCCATACGGTCCCCAACCATGCTGGATAGATATGAGGTTAAGAGGTTAACAGGCCAATAACTGACCGACAATAAACACCACCACCTCCTTCATCAGCAACACTAAAAGTAACCTAGGTCTATAGGCAAAATCAAGGTATTAACCCATGTGGAGCTTTTACTTAAATTTGCCACTGGTAGGCCCAGTTGCCAAACCAGAGGAGTGCGGTAGTAGTCTTCAGTTTTACTGAAACATTGCAGTTCATAAGCTAGATTTCTTAAACTGGATAAGAGGCTAGTGACAACTGGCCTATCCATGAGAATATTTTCCTGGAAAACCCTAGCACAGGCTTAGGTCAATCTTTTCTATGAATTTAGAAAAAACTCAAGCAAAACCTATGCAATCTTATCTATGAATTTAGAAAACTCTAGCAAAACCTACAATCTTATCTATGAATCTAGAAAAACTCAAGCAAAACCTACGCAATCCTATCTATGAATCTAAAAAAATCAAGCAAAACCTACGCAATCCTATCTATGAATCAGAAAAACTCAAGCAAAACCTACGCAATCCTATCTATGAATCTAGAAAACTCAAGCAAAACCTAATAATCTTATCTATGAATCTAGAAAAACTCAAGCAAAACCTAAATCTTATCTATGAATTTAGAAAACTCAAGCATAACCTAAACAATCTTACCTATGAATCTAGAAAACTCAAGCAAAACCTACGCAATCTTACCTATGAATTTAGAAAACTCAACAAAACCTACGCAATCTTACCTATGAATTTAGAAAAACTCAAAAACCTACGCAATCTTACCTATGAATTTAGAAAACCTGCAAAAGTTTAATCTTATCTATGAATTTAGAAAACGCGAGCAAAACCTAAACAATCTTACCTATGAATTTAGAAAACTCAAGCAAAACCTACGCAATCTTACCTATGAATTTAGAAAACTCAAGCAAAACCTACGCAATCTTACCTATGAATCTAGAAAACTCAAGCAAAACCTACTTAATCTTACCTATGAATTTAGAAAACTCAAGCAAAAACCTACGCAATCTTACCTATGAATTTAGAAAACTCAAGCAAAACCTACGCATCTTACCTATGAATTTAGAAAAACTCGAGCAAAACCTACGCAATCTTGCCTATGAATTTAGAAAACTCAAGCAAAACCTACGCAATCTTACCTATGAATTTAGAAAACTCAAGCAAAACCTACGCAATCTTACCTATGAATTTAGAAAACTCAAGCAAAACCTACGCAATCTTACCTATGAATTTAGAAAACTCAAGCAAAACCTACGCTAATCTTATCTATGAATTTAGAAAACTCGAGCAAAAACCTAAACAATCTTACCTATGAATCTAGAAAACTCAAGCAAAACTCTTAAAATCTTACCTATGAATTTAGAAAACTCTTACCTACCTATGAATTTAGAAAACTCAAGCAAAACCTACATAATCTTATCTATGAATTTAGAAAACTCAAGGCAAAACCTACGCAATCTTACCTATGAATTTAGAAAACTCAAGCAAAACCTACGCAATCTTACCTATGAATTTAGAAAAACTCAAGCAAAACCCATTTAATCTTACCTATGAATTTAGAAAAACTCAAGCAAAACCTACTAATCTTACCTATGAATTTAGAAAAGCTCAAGCAAAACCTACGCAATCTTACCTATGAATTTAGAAAACTCAAGCAAAACCTACGCAATCTTATCTATGAATTTAGAAAACTCAAGCAAAACCTACGCAATCTTACCTATGAATTTAGAAAACTCAAGCAAAACCTCACGCAATCTTACCTATGAATTTAGAAAACTCAAGCAAAACCTACGCAATCTTACCTATGAATTTAGAAAAACTCAAGCAAAACCTACGCAATCTTACCTATGAATTTAGAAAAACTCAAGCAAAACCTACGCAATCTTACCTATGAATTTAGAAAAACTCAAGCAAAACCTACGCAATCTTACCTATGAATTTAGAAAAACTCAAGCAAAACCTACGCAATCTTATCTATGAATTTAGAAAAACTCGAGCAAAACCTAAACAATCTTACCTATGAATCTAGAAAAACTCAAGCAAAACCTACGCAATCTTACCTATGAATTTAGAAAAACTCAAGCAAAACCTACGCAATCTTACCTATGAATTTAGAAAAACTCAAGCAAAACCTACGCAATCTTACCTATGAATTTAGAAAAACTCAAGCAAAACCTACCAACTTCGTAGCTCGGTATGGGCCCGAGAGTATGGTCGTCTTCTTCCCGCTCATCAGGCCTACTAAGCTACCTACGATGACTTATTAGTCGTTGATACGATTAAATCCCACTCAGCATCTGATACGCGTCTGTAGCCACTTCGCCAAGTGGATACATCGTCTGCGCTTCTTCACCATTGTCAAAAAATAACTTCGAAATAACTTCTCGGGTGAATGACAACAATGTCTTTGTCGAGGAGAATCAATCTTGGTTTCCGATGGGGATCAGCATTTGAATGCCTTTATTTTCTCTTACGAGTATCAATTCCACATTTTCATTTGTGCCTGGCGTTTAGAAATATGCTAAATCAGTCGCGTGTGACAGATTTTTTTTATATAACATCCAAAACGCCAGCAGAATCGAGTCAAAACCACTCTGACACTTTGTGTACACTTGCTACAATTATTCGAAATTGACGGTCATAAACGCCTTTCGTTGGACACGCAAGAAACTTGCACACAGCAGGATGCGTTTATTAAAGTATTATTCTATTTTTCCAAATTATTTACAGAAAAGAGTTAAATTTAAACTCTTTATATTTTTATAGAGTCCTTTTAAAGATTTTTATTATTTTTAAATGCGTTAAAATGAAAATAATTATGATTTTTTGCTAGGTTTGAAGACTCTTAAAAACGAACGGTTACAAGGGTATTTACAGTCCAGAACTGCCAACAAGAATAAGTATAAACAGATAACTGGACACTCACAAATATATCAAGCACTGTCGATAATCCTAATAATTTTTAAAATTTATTTCTTTAATTTAAAATATTATAGATGTATTTGCATTTAAATACTGGAAGTTGTTATCTAAAATCTATTCTCATATTTTGGCATTGGTGGCAGCCATGATTTCATCGGGGGAGGCAATAACAAGGAAGTGTTCTATTTATTTCATTGCATTCTAACGGTCCTAATTTGACAAAATTGGGGATGATTAGAGAAGAGGCATGCCTCCAGGATTTCCGTATATACCATACTCGTTTTAGGGGTGCTTTTCCCTTTTCTTCTTTTTCACATTCGAGCAACGTTCGTTGTCGTTAGTCTTCGTTCATTTTTCATTGTAACTGATTAATTATAAAAGGAAACTAGACATCGGCTACCCTTAGTCTTAAATATTCAAATATGGTAAATAACGTAAACTTCTTATCTTTATCCCTGCATACTCATAATTCTTATCACCGCCATTCAAAATCAGTTCCTTATCTGAAGTGGGAAAGGAATTAAAGACCATATTCTTTTTTTAAATTATTTAAATGAAATTTTCCAGCGCTCTAGAAATGAACAGGATGAAAAGAGGAACAACTTAATTTTTAAAAACCATTTAGAGTCTTGGTTCATATAATTGTCAAAAACCCTTTAAAATACTGATTCATTTTGAAAACAAATTATATTTTTCACTTCCTTAGTCTTTCTTATCTTTACTATTCAAGAGTATTAACAGTCTAACGAATAGTCTTTACAACTTCCACCAGGGGTTACGAGAACTTAAAACTTGAGAACCTTTTAATCCAGATTCATTTAGCTTCAATTTATCACTTCCTTTCCGCATGCCTCTGTCCTCTACAATCCGTTTTTTTCCGTTTTCTCCACTTTACCTCCTTACCAGTTTACAGTTTCCAGTTAATTTCTTCTTTATTCGCCATATTTTCCTGAGTTTCGTATTGTAAATAATCTTGCCCTTCTTTAGCGTGACTTCCCAACAATCCTCTCATTTTTTTGCATTTTTACTCTGCCTATCTTTCTGGACATCCTCTCCAGTTCATATTTATCTTGTATTATCGTATTCTCTTGTTAGCTCCCTCGATTATCATTCTATCCTTCTCACCTCTATGGTAATTCTTAATGTGGTTTTATTTTTATTTGCTTTACCTTATTCACTTAACAGTTATGTGTTAATGCTTATGATTTCTTAAGAGAATATCTCTGTAAGTAATTCACCGTCACAAAGAACAGCGCTGGTTTTTTCAGTTCATTTGACAAATGAAACTCGGAGAAGTTTATTTAAGACATTCGTACGGAAACGAAAATAAGATCTCCATCAAGCCAATGAATGAACTTAAAAAAAATAAATGTTGAAACCATTTATGAAATAGCTCATGTAAAAAAAAATACTTAGTGCCATCAACTGTGACGTGATTACATAAGCGTTAATAGACTTAAAAGTTCAGTCGGGGATTAGGAGCAGTGTGGTTGGGACGGACATGAAATATGAGAGCCATATTAAGTTATCAGTTCTAATCTGTGGCTTAGGGTTAGTTATGATTCCTGCGACAGATCACTGTGTAGATTCCCTCGCTCGCTCTCTCTCTCTCTCCACACACACCTGTACAGTGTGTCTGTGTGTGTGTTTTTTTTTTTGTGTGGAGAGAGAGTATATACAATGATCTATCATAGAGATCATAACTAGCCGTAAGCCACAGATTAGGATTGATAACGCAATATAGCTCTCGCATTGAGGTCCTTCCTAACCTGAATACAGCGCTCTTACTCCCCATTGAGCTTTTTATTCTATTAATATTTACGTAACCACTTAACAGTTGATGGCATTACATCTGTTCTTTTTCCTACATAAGTTATTTCATAAATGTTTTCAGCATCTGATTTTCTCAGTTACCTTCGCTGGCTTGATGGAGAGTCTAACTTTTTCTTCGTCTGCGTACGAAGTTCTTAGTGGATCCTGGATCTTATATAAACTTTCTCAAACTTCATTTGTCAAATGAACGGATAACACCAACGTTATTTTTTGTGACGGTGAATTGTTTAGCAGGAATCCTTTAAGTACTCAACAGGACAGAAAGCTTTAAAAAGGGCTTGTCTGTGTGGGTCCTATTTAGCATCGCAGAGAAAGTAAGGAAAGGAATTATTATGCTTAATTTTTTAGTGGAAAGGAATTGGATCATTCTATAATGCAAATAAAACTAAAACCACAATAAGAAATGCCAATATATATATATATATATATATATATATATATATATATATATATATATATATATATATATATATATATATGTATATATATATATGAATGTCTTTTACTGTAATACCACAGTGTAATATGAAGATAAGAAGACCCATAAAACACTATTTGAAGGTTGCAACCATATATTTGAGCACTTCCTTCTATGCCCAACAGGGCACAGAAGGAAGTGCTCGAAACATATGGTTGAAACGTTCAAAACAGTGTTTTATGGGCCTTTCATATATATATATATATATATATATATATATATATATATATATATATATATATATATATATATATGTGTGTGTGTGTGTGTGTGTGTGTGTGTGTGTGTGTGTGTGTGTGTGTGTGTGTGTGTATGCAGTGTGTGCGTGTGTACTTAAGAAAACTTCAATGAAGATACAGTGTTGTCACAAGAGGGCCATTGTCACATAAGTACAAACTGTAGAAGTTGTATAAGAAAGTCATAAACAAGTGACGAAGAAAAATGGACCCCTCTCTGATGAATCAAATGAGGTTTGATCGAAGACCGTGCGAAGTAAACTATGAAAGTCAGCGAATGGAAGGAGGTTATATCATCGTGAGCGCAGGTCTCTTCTAGAGTGGCGACGCTGTCCCGTCATGGGGACTCTTCATTTCCTTTTACAACATGTTGACCGATGCAAATCTAAGTTTGTGATGCACACTGTACTCGCGTGCACATGCATAGATGGACTAGGTTTGGTGGTGTCTTCATGGCACAGAAATATTTGAGATGAAACATGAAATTGTGCTTTGCATACGCTTTCTAAATAATAAAAAAAAATATAAAAGCTAGTTCATCATAGCGGCAAATGCATTATGTAACAGGTAGTTCTGAGACACATCAGTGCCAGAGATATTCATTTCTCCATCGACACAGGATTTTCGAGAGAACCCGTATTGATATTTCAGACTGCAATAATTCGACTGAAAAATAAAATACTGCTACTACTACTATTTGGAATGAATACCGTGCCAGATAGCAGCTTTCGGTAATACACAGTCAAAGAATATACAATTTAGGCGGAAGGCCAAGCGCTGGGACCTATGAGGTCATGCAGCGCTGAAAGGAAAATTGAGAGTAATAGGTTTAAAATGTGGAACAGGAGGAAAACCTATCAGTTGCATTGTGAAACAATAGTTAGACGAGGGTGGAAAGTAAAATGGAAGAAAGAATATGAACGGAGGTACAGTAAAGGGAATGAAAGGGGTTGCACTAGGGGCCGAAGGGACGCTGCAAAGAACCTTAGGTAATGTCTACAGTGCACCACGTGAGGTGCACTGACGGCAATAAACTCCTACGGGGAATGCACAGTCAAGGACCCAATACATTAGTTACCACTTGTTTCACGATATAATACTTATCAGCATGTAAAGAAATTCGGATCATGTCAAGATTAGCGAACACACTCGCAGCAGGGTTCGCTATTCTTTACAAGAAGATTATTGGGTTCGTTATTCTTGACATGGAATAATTTCGCTGTTCTTGACATGGAGATGTTGGGTTCACTAATCTTGACATGATCTGGAAATTCAAGCTTGCAATTACTTATGACTTTTTCTTTGTGGCAAATCATTATTTCACCCCTACAAGATTTCTGAAGAGTTTTTCTTGCGCACTTTCTCTTGCTAAAGCACAGATTGAAATTAGGAGTCAAGATGAATGAAATGTTTCCTCACTAATGATCCTGAAACACTTCCTTCTAGAAGTAAATACACCTTTAAATGCATCACCTGTGTAGACGCAAACGTAAAAAAATGGAAGTAAACAAAGCAAAAGGAAGGAAACTTAAAAATATAATAAAAAAAAGTTGTTTGTAAAAGTGTAGGTAAATAAAGTCTCATAACGGAGATTTCTTGTTAAAAAAAATGTAAAGGAATGGATGGCACTTACAAGAGATGTTTATGTAAAACGTGTAGGCAATAGGTCGTTAAAGCAAAAAGATTTTTGCGAAAATTATGTAGGTAAATATGTAATACAAACAAGAGATTTTAGTGTACGGTACATAGTGTAAACAAACAAGTATTGCAAACAAGAGATTTTTACGTATAAAATGCAAGTAACTTGACCCTACAAACAAGAGCTTTTATGGAAAAAGTTCAAGTGACTTGATCTTACAAGCAAGAGATATTTATATAAAAAGGCGAAACAGCGTAGGCAAACAGGTCATGTAAAGCGGAGATCTTCCTGTAAAAATTGTTGGTAAACAGGTTACAGAAACGAAAGATTTTCCACCTGCTTCGGTGCAGACTATTCCCTAATTTTCGAAGAGCGGTCTTCCCCAATTTCCTATTTAGAAGCGTAATGGATGACAGCTGGAGCTTCCGAATTGCGAGTTTTCGTCCCGCTGACACACATAGGCTACTGCCCGACCACCACGGGTAATTCTTCTTTAATGGAAATAATCATCACGATTACGAAGATGCGAGAGGCCATTATTTACAAATGATGATGATTTGTAGTTATGCGCTTTGTTTACCGGAGGGAAAATGATCAATTGCTTTCTACCGGAAATCGTGAAAACGTTAGATTTAATTGAGGGAAATTTACAGAAAATGGGAATCGGAATGCAGTCTCTCTAATATGAGACCAAGGGAAGAATCAACCTTAAAACGTTATTGAAGTTGTTGCTCTCCCATTTTGCTCTGTAAAAGCAACTGATTGTTGGTTATGTTTGATAAAGGGCAAAAATATAGTATTCTTGGGCCATGAATATACTGTAGTAATGAAAACAGACTCGGCTAAGTTGTCAGTCATTAACGAAACATATGGGCATGAGTTTAAGTTATCGGTAGCGATGTTGAGCAATGGTGATCAGGATTGAAATCTGCAAATATGATCAGATTGTGAGCTATACGAAGGAAGCAAACTCTAGTGTATTGAGGACTTGGCTTGAAAACTATTCTCTGTTACAACTTTCACTTACGGTGAACAATAATACCATTACGAGTCTTCGCGTGGCCTTTATATATATATATATATATATATATATATATATATATATATATATATATATATATATATATATATATATATATATATCTTTCGTACATTCATAGACACGAAACAATTATCATGAAGGAATTCCAGTTTCCTGTCCCAGTTCATCAATGTCACATCCGGCAACATTTTTGGAGTTGAAGGGCAACGCATCTCCTTCCAAGAATAGAGTAAAGACATCATCATACGAACACTTATTCTGTTCCCTTTTAGAGTTTTGCCGCCAAACATTGCACCAAGAAGTCGTTATTGGCGCCAAAATTGAATCCGTGAATGTTTGCTGGGACACTCATAACCGATATTGTCAATATGGTCTAGGGTATGGTTGCAAGATATTGCTAGACGCGAGAGAACCACAAAGAAACTAAAAAGGATGCTAGAACGATGGAAAGACATTTCCTAAAAAAAGAAAAATCCCCTGATATCTAATGGCTGTATAACCAAACAAATACTTCTCAAATAACCAAATAATCAAATGCATCCTTCGAATAATGAAAGCAACAAGCTTCCAAACACAATTGCCAAGGTATTCGGCCCAGACCAACAACTGTTGTGCCATGAAATCAATGGGGAATCACGCCCCAAGGGCACCGCATAATAGACCTAACTTTGTTCTGTCAGTTAAACCTTTCTTACAATGACGATGACCTTTGCTGCTGAGGCACTATATGGTCTACATGAGAAATATACACCATGTCTGTCTGACATGATTTCATCTAATGAAGTAAGTGTAGCTTTTTTTAAAAATAAATCGTGGTTCAGAATTTAAATAATTTTGTGCCTATTTACATGGGGTGGTTCTTTGTAGAGATGCTAATGTATTCACAGAAGGTAGCATGTCTAGAACGCCATTTCTCTACAAGGTTCTATCGCTTTCGAAATATTAATTCTGTTAAATGAACAAATATTCCACTGAAAATTGTCTCTCATCAGTGAAGCAATGTTATGTCAAGAGTCATGTGTGGACTTTATTGTTCAGTTTAGACCGAGTTAGGAGCGAATTATTGTGAAGAATCACTTAATATAAAGGTTATAGTCTGATGGTACTGCCCAAAAGATCTTTACTTGTTCTGCACATGTAAGATTACTAACACAGCATTTCCTGGATTTGAAACTGAACGTTAAAGGTGTCACCTTTCGTTTCTTCTGCTACTGTTGGTTACGAACTCGAAATTTTACTTAGTTATATGTTCTATGTCCTTGTGTGTTTCTTTCTGGTCATTGTTCTAAGGAGGGCTCTGCGGGGAACATTCATTCCATTTTCATGACATTCGTTCAGACTCTTAGAAAACCTTAGGAGCATACTTGGTGAGCGATCTTGACAACCCTAACGAACTGGACAGAGCTTAACGCAGGTCAGAATTGATGGTCAACAAATTAATTTTAAAATTATTGTCTGAAGGGTTTATATCCACTGTTGTTTCAAGGCTCAGTTGTACTCCCTTTTACGGGTCTAATGATGCTCCTCTGAGTGCTGTCACTTCACCAGGTTTTCTAGATCTACTCATCAGTATCCTTTAGCTGTGATCGTAACACACAACCTTTCTCATCCAATGTCTTTTATAGATTTTCAAATTGGTTCAGCCTTGTATTGGAAGGATTCATAATTCAGATGTTAAATGTGATTCCAAAAATATGTTAGTGTTTATTTTTCTTATATCTGGGGGGTCCCTTCTTCTTCTTCTTCTTTGTGATAAGATTGTAATCAAAGGTATTTCGTTTGTTAACATTGTCCTAAGTTCTATATAAGATCTCATTTTTTCTATGTAGCAAGAGGACCTAGCCTTTTTTTTTTTAGCAGGAAGTATTTTGGTTATCACTCTACTGAGCACATAAAAAGAATCCTTCTTCGCTACATGCAGCCACGTAACACCTACCAAGTAACCTCTCCTCATATGTCTTGCAATAGAAACATCAGCTCCCTTTTATCTCCATGCGGAATTCTCCTAATGCTTTTAATATCCTATATTCTTCTCTCATTCAAATGCCGTAACAATTACTTTCACCGAAGTTAAACTAAATCATTATTCCATATTTAATGTATATTATAATTTTCTTGTTAAGTCTGGATTCGAAGCTTTCGTTTGGAATTTTTTCTTAAAAAATTAGCTTTCTATCCTGTGTCATTGTTCACCGTCGGCCAACACACACACACACACTCACACACACACACACTCACACACGAACACCTATATCATTTATGTACATGCAGACACTCATGCATACTCCTCTATATCAGATGTTAGTAAAAGACAAGTACACCGTCATATAAGAAATATCAAAGATTAGTCTTTAATCATATACGAGTTTCCCTTCAAATTTTGATAAATAAAAAGTGGAGCTTAGAACTTTCTCTTATAACTGACCAGCTTCCTCGGTCTAAAGCTCAGTTTTTATCTAAATTCTACGTCACACTACACGCAGTTAGAGATATCTCCTTGATAAATGAATGTAAATATCTCGTTAAAACTAATGCTTATCCGTGTTTGAACGTCAGAGTGGCTGCCACATTACCAAAATCAGTCATTCCATTAAAATATGGCAACAAAAACGACGGTTTGGAATCCAACGTTCATCAGTGATAACCTGAATTCCGATAAAAGGTGAACGTCCTCCGGAAATAACTATCTTTTCTTCTTCTTCTTCTTCTTCTTCTTCTTCTTCTTCTTCTTCTTCTTCTTCTTCTTCGTGTTCTTTAGTCAATAGAGATGTTTCTTATGAACACAGGAGCACATGTACAGCATGGGTAAACGTGGCTGTTTTACGTACACGTACATGTGTATATTATCAATAAATGTGCACACAGGGAACTAAGCTTATTTAAATAGGTGTTTACGAATACATGAAAGAATATTTACAGCATAATACATATGTCTATAAACATTTGAATACTTAGACATGTACTGCACGTTGATTAAAGGATATAGCACAGTCTGCTTACATTTATAGTGCCTACATTCACTTCTTGCTATAACACAATACATACATAAAGTACATACATACAGGATCAGACGGAGATGAAATATAACCTCCCAATTGCCTCATGTTTTACCCAGAAAGTCAGTCACATTAGATTCTGTGAATTGAGTAGTTCTGACATTTCGATCCTTTCATGCGATAGGAATATGTTGTTGGCATCCTATAAATCTCTCTCTATATATACTGTGCATGTGTGTGTGCGTGTGTGTGGAGAGAGAGAGAGAGAGAAAGAAATAAGAAGTTTCCTTTCATAGTGGGTGGCTGTAGAGAAATAAACATGATAATAGTATCTACCACATTGACACAAATATACACACAGCCATAACTCAGTGGTACAGCACTTGGCTTGAGTTCGCAAGGTGTGTGACCATATCCTTAGATTTCCGCCGACCAGTCGACCCGGCTGGGGTCAAGGAAAGGACATAGGTCTAGCAACCTCATCCATAGAGACTAGACGAGAACCTGAAGGTTGGGAACACTATAGGTCTAAAAGTGTCTCAATCGCTCGTAGCTTCTAAGACTAGGTAAAACGGCGAGAGACTCGTCAGTCGCAAGCTCACCAGGCATGCCTTTCATGCCGTCAACAACGAGGCCTCACATCACCGATGCCCCACTTCGTTTAGGTCAATAGAGCCTGGCCGTGAAGAGCTTTTGCTCTGAATGACCTTCCTATTATCTTCACACGGCTGCAAAACTGTTTCGTCTTACCGGCTCATTTTGGAGGGAAACTAGATCCTTTAAAATGAAAACCTTCAAACGGAATATGTTATTTATTTATTTTTTTTTTTTTTTTACTGTTTCGACTTTTCTCTTGATTCAAGTAATGTCTCGTTGTTTACTGTATATGGGATGGCATGCGTAAGGTTACGTAGTTGTTAATAATAGGGTAATTGGTGTAAACAAGTCCACAGTTATATAAATTGTACAAATATGTTCAATAGGTTAAACTACAATGCGATGCTGCGAGAATCTGTAAGATTCTCCTGTTGAAAAGAATGGTACAGGTTCTCAAAAACTCTCTTTGTAGTTTAACTTTTCAAAAATATTTGTACAGATGCATAACTGTGGATGTGTTTTCTGAAGTATTTATAAAGTTACATAATTATGGATTTTTTTTCTTACCAATTTTAGGACTCACGTTCCTATGGGTGTTTTTTAAATAAGGCAATTGATACAAATGTGTCTCCGGCCTAAAGTTTCTCAAATCTGACTCGTGGAAATTTAAAGAATATATATAATTTAAATAATATATATATATGTATATATATATATATATATATATATATATATATATATATATATATATATATATATATATATATATGATATATAAATATATCAATTAGAACTAAACCCTTAAACCATTTAACCTGTTATGAGTGAACTACAGTTTTATATTATTACGAGAGATTTCTACTACAAACAAGCAATTATATAATGCGCCGAAGTTTCTTCGGAGTAATCGAGTCCTCTGGACAGCGTATAATCAAGGCCACCGAAAACAGATCTATCTTTTGGTGGTCTTGGTATAATGCTGTATGAACCGCGGCCCATGAAACTTTAACCACGGCCTGGTGGTGGCCTATCCTATATCGTTGCCAGAAGTACGATTATGGCTAACTTTAACCTTAAATAAAATAAAAACTACTGAGGCTAGAGGGCTGCAATTTGGTGTGTTTGATGACTGGAGGGTGGATGATCAACATACCAATTTGCAGCCCTCTAACCTCAGTAGTTTTTAAGCTCTGAGGGCGGACAGGAAAAGTGCGGACAGGAAAAAAGTGCGGACAGAAAAAAGTGCGGACGGACAGACAAAGCTAGCACAATAGTTTTCTTCTACAGAAAACTAAAAAAATATATTAAACTTATCAGTTTATCAATTTGTCACAACGAATTCTAATCCATCGCCGAAAAGATATCCTTTTAATTAAAGGAGAAGACGATGAATTAAAAAGGTTTTGTTTACCCGAAGACGAATGACTATCACTCGTCCTGCAAAAATGTATTGAACGACGTTCGTCCGAACACATGAATATGAAGGTGAATACTTCTAGCATACAGACTTGCATCTCCGCGAGGAGAGTCACTTCAGCAACAGGTATGCAACCGCTGCTGGTGTTACCTCTGATACAGAATCTGGAGCAGAAGGAGAGAGAGAGAGAGAGAGAGAGAGAGAGAGAGAGAGAGAGAGAGAGAAACTAACTCCATGAAGGAAGAAAAAGAGAGAGAGAGAGAGAGAGAGAGACTAACTCCATGAAGGAAGAAAAAACAGAGAGAGAGAGAGAGAGAGAGAGAGAGAGAGAGATAAAAGATTTATGTGTATAAAATAGCAACTCTCCTCCAACGATATTCATTATTAGGTGTAACAAATCTAGGACGCATGAGGCAATATTTTAAGAGAAAGGATCTGTTTAATATACCCAGAAAAATCTCGATATAATATTCACAGAATTGAACCGTATATTAGGTTCTATGAATGCGCAGTCATGCGAGCAAGCAAGCAATATATAGATAGATAGACAGATAGATTTGAATCACTCTGCTAAAAGGTTATTTGTAAAAATAGCAAAATAGATTTGTAACAATGCTTCAGTAGCTGTATAATCGCATTGACAGACATACATACATATATATATACATATATATGATATACATGTGTATATGCATGACATATATATATATATATATATATATGTGTATATATATACAGTAGTATATATATATATATATATATATATATATATATATATATATATATATATATATATATATATATATATATATATATGAAGAGAAGAGAGAGAGAGAGAGAGAGAGAGAGAGAGAGAGAGAGAGGCAGCAGGCAAATGAACTCAGCAGCACAGCAGGAGCAATGATGCAAAAACTGGTTACCTTCAGATCATCATCAAAAGGCAGATGTAAAAGATTTATTGAGGAACTGATACTGCAAAACAAAACAGGTTTTTTTATGGCAATAGACCGCATTCATTATGTCTGAAATTTCTGTCAGTTGTCAATTGTTTTTCTGACTCTCTTGCTACGAATGATGATATTATAATCGGTTATTATTTACCCTTTAACTCACCTGCTTAAAAAACACACGTTTTCTATTTCTTTATTTATTTATTTTTATAGGTACAGAGAAAAGACTATTGCTGCTCGGGATCGCTGGTGACGACAAAGTAAATTAAATTCTTCGGGTTTTAACTATCAATAATCTCTCTCTCTCTCTCTCTCAGCTTATTTAACAACCTTCCCGTAACGCTGAGGACTAAAATTCTCTCTCTCTCTCTCTCTCTCTCTCTCTCTCTCTCTCTCTCTCTCTCTCTCTCTCTCTCTCTCTTAACTACTCTCCTGTGAATTTGAAACAAATTCTCTCTCTCTCAGCAATCTTAACAACCTTCCAACCTTCCTGCAACGCTGAGGACTAAAATTCCTCTCTCTCGTAACTACTCTCTCGTGAGTTTGAAACAAATTCTCTCTCTCTCTCTCTCTCTCTCTCTCTCTCTGCTAACATAACAACCTTCCCGTAACGCTGAGGACTAAAATTCTCTCTCTCTCTTAACTACTCTCCCGTGAGTTTGAAACAAACTCTCTCTCTCTCTGCTAACATAACAACCTTCCCGTAACGCTGAGGACTAAAATTCTCTCTCTCTCTCTCTCTCTCTCTCTCTCTCTCTCTCTCTAACAACCTCTCTCTCTCTCTCTTAACTACTCTCCCGTGAGTTTGAAACAAATTCTCCCTCTCTTTCTCTCAGCTAAATTAACAATTCTCCCTTGAGTTTGAAACAACAATTCTCCTCTCTTCTCTCAGCTAAATTTTAACGCCGAGGGCTAAAATTCTCTCTCTCTCAACAACTCTCCCGTGAGTTTGAAACAAATTTCTCTCTCTCTCTCTCTCTCTCTCTCTCTCAGCTCTCTCTCTGTAACGCCGAGGTCTCAACAACTCTCCCTCTTTGAAACTCTCTCTCTCTCTCTCTCTCTCTCTCTCTCAGCTAGCTTAACAACCTTCCCGTAACGCCGAGGGCTAAAATTCTCTCTCTCTCTCAACAACTCTCCCGTGAGTTTGAAACAAATTCTCTCTCTCTCTCTCTCTCTCTCTCTCTCTCTCTCTCTCTCTCTCTCTTAACTACTCTCCCGCGAGTTTGAAACAAATTCTCTCTCTCTCTCTCTCGTGAGTTTGAAACAGAAATTCTCTCTCTCTCGGCTAACTTAACAACCTTCCCGTAATGTTGAGGACTAAAATTCTCTCTCTCTCTTAACTACTCTCCCGTGAGTTTGAAACAAATTCTCTCTCTCTCTGCTAACAGTTTGAAACAACCTTCCGTGAGTTTGAAACAGAAATTCTCTCTCGGCTAACTTAACGCTGAGGACTAAAATTCTCTCTCTCTCTCTCTTAACTACTCTCCCGTGAGTTTGAAACAAATTCTCTCTCTCTCTCTCTCTGCTAACATAACAACCTTCCCGTAACGCTGAGGACTAAAATTTCTCTCTCTCTCTCTAACTCTCTCCTCTCTCTCTCTCTCTCTCTCTCTCTCTCTCTCGTAAGTTTGAAACAGAAATTCTCTCTCTCTCTCTCGGCTATCTTAACAACCTTCCCGTAACGCTGAGAACTAAAATTTTCTCTCTCTCTCTCTCTCTAGTAACTACTCTCCCGTGAGTTTGAAACAAATTTCTCTCTCTCTCTCGTAGGTTTGAAACAGAAATTCTCTCTCTCTCTCGGCTAACTTAACAACCTTCCCATAACGCTGAGAACTAAAATTCTCTCTCTCTCTCAGCTAACGTAACAATCCTCCAGTAGCATCGAGGACTAAATTTATCTGTGTGTGTGTGTGTTTGTCTGTCTGTCTCACATAGCTTATTTAACAACCATCCAGTATCATTGGGGACTTAAATTCTCATATCTCTCTCTCTCTCTCACACACACACACACACACAGACACGCACACACAAATTCCGTCAGCTATCCTCCTGTAACTGAAAACAGAAATTCATTCCTCTGGCCCTCTCACTCTCTTATAGATCCCAAATCTAAAAATCGTCATCAGTCGAATTGGTAACGCTTATGCAAAACAGTGTGCTTTTGCAATCATAAAGGTTAAACTTCTTCCTTCCAAAAGATATTTCTCTAAGACTTCTTGTGGCCGATAGAACTGCGCCACCTCTCTAGGTAAGAATACGGTTCCCTTATGTGGGATGGTGTGGCGTCACCTCTTTACAGTTCATCCGCGTGCTTTCTCTCAGTGCTTTTTGTCAACATTTGGTTTCTTACAGTTCGTGGTGTTCCTAAGCTTTTCAAACAAGGACCAATTTAAAGTTTTCAGCGGGTAGTAATTTTTGGGTTCAGAGGTTTGTGTATAGCATGTGTATACATATATATGGAAACGAACACATTACAACTAGGAAAATTAAAGACTGGGTCTAAACCCTAGTGGTACTGAGACATATAAATCACGTGTCAGAGTAATAATAATCACATAGTTTTTTACATATGTATGTATGCCTGTATGGGTGTATATATACATACATATATGTAATATATATATATATATATATATATATATATATATATATATATATATATATATATATATATATATATATATATATATATATATATATATATATATATATATATATATATATATATATATATATATATATGCATGTATATATGTATGTATATATGTAGAGAGAGAGAGAGAGAGAGAGAGAGAGAGAGAGAGAGAGAGAGATCATTAAACAAGTAAACACGATGTACTGCATTCCACACCAACCGTCGTATTTTCCGTTGAAAAGCAGAAGGCGTAACTGAATATGACTCAGTGCAGTACAAGTGTACACGTTGTGGTCTAATCACCACGTTAGCATCGTAGCTCTCAATGCTGCATCTGTCTTGCAAGTTGGCGAAAGGAAAATGCAAGAGTTCTTTGTAGGGTATA